>NC_133328.1:152005574-152305574 GCF_042186555.1 Aquarana catesbeiana | reverse complement strand
TAACTATATATTAGCTTTTTATTATCCTTTATTAAAGTTTGTTTAAGAACTACACTTAAATGGAAACAGATATGTTAATTTTTTTTCCTTACATGATTTTGCATACATTTTAGTAATAATTCCCTTCTTGGATACCAGTACAGTAAAAAAGTGCTTAAGTGTTCTAAAAAAAAAATTTTAAAAAAGCTTAAAGTGGATCTTCACTGCATCTGAGCACCACAAACCAAAAACACTATTTAATTCTTTTTTAATATTCAAAGCATTCCTCTAGCATTTCTGGCTGTGGCCATCTTGAGTAAAGGCAAATAATTAACCACTTACAGACCAGAAGATTTTCCCCCTTAATGACCAGGCCATTTTTGCGATTGGGCACTTCGCCACTTTAATTGACAATTGCGCGGTCATGCAACGCTGTACTCAAATTGATGTCCTTTTTTTCCCATAAATTTTTCCCAATTTTTTGGTGGTATTTGATCACCTCTGCATTTTTTTTGTCTCTATAAGGGTGTGGCTATGCACTGTACGCCATCACACCGTTCGCCCCATGTTTGCACGGGTGTTCGCTTTTTTTACCTGCCAGCTTTTTATAACCATTTTATTACTGTATGGCAGAGTTTGTTTCTTCTGCCTTGATTTACCAATAAATACTTTTAAATTTACTACACCATTGGAGCCCTTTTTTGCTTCCTTTTCCACCTACGACCTTCGGGTCGAGTGGGTGCCCCCCTCCAGGCAGACGGGTTGGATTAGTCCCTTACTCGAACGCTCCATTCATCAGCTGATTTGGACGCCACCATTCAGCTGTCCCCGCAGAGGGCTGTATCTGCATGCGCACAAGACCTCGCTAACAGGGAGGTCCACCACTCCTGGTAAGGGTCCATCCTTAATGTCCTCTGGATTCACTGTCTGCTTGGATATATCCTCACATCTTTTTCTCCTTTTTCCACCTATATTGGCTGTCTTTAATGAACTGTGGATCTGTGACTTTGCCTTCACGGGATTGATGCACCTCTACTGAGCTGTTTTTGAATGGACTTCACTCACCATTGCATTATGTTATGATTCTTGATTTCGTATCCATATTTGTTTATTTTATTCACATGTTTTATTATACATTGAGCACTCAATTTATTCACTATATTGATTTATTCAGCATTTTTTATTCAAGATGTTTGATTTATTAATTATTCAATATTTATATTTACATATTCATGTATGTAAGTAACATATGAATTTCTGATTGCAAGTGCACTTCATTTATTTGCTATAGTTAATTACACAGATATTGGTGTTTTTTTGTTGCAGCTGTAGTCTAGCATCTTTTTATTGCTCTGTAGCGCAGGTCTCTTCTTTCTTTTCATAAACAAATAAAGACTGATAATTTTGAAAAGAAAACAATATTTTTTACTTTTTGCTATAATAAATATCCCAAATTTTTTTTAAAGAAAAACAAATTTCTTCATCAGTTTAGGCCAATATGAATTCCTCTACATATTTTTGGTAAAATAAATCGCAAAAAGTTAATATTGATTGGTTTGCACAAAGGTTATAGCATCTACTAAATAGGGGATAGATTCATGGTATTTATTTTTATTTTCATACTAGTAATGGCAGTGATCTGCAAAATTTAGCAGGACTGCGACATTGCAGCAGACAGATTGGACACTTTTGAAACTTTTTTGGGACCATTGACATTTATACAGCGATCAGTGCTATAAAAATCCACTGATTACTGTGTAAATGTCACTGTCAGCAAAGGGGTTAATACTAGGGGGTGATCAAGGGGTTAAATGTGTTCCCTGGAAGGTGTTTCTAACTGTGGGGGAATGGGACTGACTGGAGGAGGAGAGAGATCATTGTTCCCAATAACTAGGAACAGACGATCTCTCTCTCCTCCCCTGTCAGAACGGGAATCTGTCTGTTTACATTGACAGATCCTCGTTCTGGCTCTCTTTCCTGCAATTGTGGGTGGCCGGCGGACATTGCCAGCCATACGCATCGGGTCCCCCACTGGGCAGCCGGCGCATGTGCTCCTGCTATGGCTCTTAAAGGATCCAACATACACCTATGGCGATTTGCAGGAACGAGCTGACCTGCCGCAGTATAATGACGGCAGCTGGTCGGCAAGTGATTAATGTAGTATTTACTTCCTGGAATCCGTCTTCCCTTAGCTCAAGTATGCATGCAGGAGAGTGTGTTTAGCTCAGAAAACCCCTCCTCCTCCCCGCCTGAAGACTCCTGGGATGTATGACATCATTTGCCTAGGCAAGAAACCAGAAAGTAACTGAAGAAATGTAAAAAAAAAGTTTAAAACAAGTAAATATGATATACTTTTCTATCTATTTACTAGCAGCATAAGGAATAAAAATAAACAATGTTGATTGGGAGACTGCAGTTCCACTTTAAGAAATCTCTACTAGAAACAGTTAAAGGGGTTGTAAACCTTTGTTTCCTATGTATCCTATGCATAAAGGTGAAAAACACCTGGCAGTGACTGCCTCCCCAGCCGGATAGATTGATAGCAGTTATAAATAAAATCAACCAGCGCGGACCATAAAACCTAACTAAAAGCAGCTGTAGTACTGAGGGTGAATTTACCAAATCCCAAAAGCATAAATGAAAATAAAAAAGCAGTACAGCGCATGCATAAATCCTATTAAAATCTAATAAACCAATCAATTAACGTCCATATACATGTAATATATGCAGAAAAAATCCAGCAGTTCCTCCGGTGACAAAAGTGACATGGAAAGCTTGTAGAGTGACTGTAGTGAAAGAGACCTCCACCTTCAGTAGCACAAGCCGCTCACCTCTACAGATGGACCCCTGAGTGAATCAGTCAGGTCAAACCAGCAGTTTCCTCACAGGGATAAAAGCAGGAGGAGATGTATACAGGACTTGATCAAACATCAGCAACTGGTACGCTTGCAGTAATTACATGGAAGAGATGTAAAAGAAATCTAGTGCTCTCTGTATACCGCTAAACGTTTTATTAAAGGTAAATGGAAACATGACTGGATCGTGACGTCGCCAGCGCTCCGCCTGTCTATCTGCTGTGGATCATTCATCCATACACACGCGCTTATCCTTCGCACTGGGGCACAGTGCTATGTTTGTAAGTGTTTCCATTTACCTTTAATAAAACGTTTAGCTTTTATCCCTGTGAGGGAACTGCTGGTTTGACCTGACTGATTCACTCAGGGGTCCATCTGTAGAGGTGAGCGGCTTGTGCTACTGAAAGTGGAGGTCTCTTTCACTACAGTCACTCTACAAGCTTTCAATGTCACTTTTGTCACCGGAGGAACTGCTGGATTTTTTCTGCATATATTACATGTATATGGATGTTTATTGATTGGTTTATTCGATTTTAATAGGATTTATGTATGCGCTGTACTGCTTTTTTATTTTCAGATTGATAGCAGTGCAGCCATTGGCTCCCGCTGCTGTCAATCAAAAACAATGATGTGGGCGCTGGGGGGCGGGGCCGAGTCATACATTCGGGGATATGGACGCTGAATGCTGGACTCAGGAGCGCGCCTGCAAGGTAAGCCCCTCGGGAGAGCACTTCTCCTAAGGGGTTATCTGATGTGGGGAGGAGCCGTGAGAGCCGCTGGGGGACCCCAGAAGATGAGGATCGGGGCCACTCTGTGCAAAACGAGCTGCACAGTGGAGGTAAGTATGATATGTTTGTTATTTAAAACGAACCCTTATAATCACTTTAAATGAAAATATGGGAGATTTTTTATGAAGTAGCCCTGTTTACAATGAAATTTGATGGTGAAATAAAGATTGGTAAAGAGCAGGAGTAATGTTCACCATTAAAAGTGTAGGGAACCAGTACATAATATCAGCAGTAAAAAGTCATTAATAACTCTGTCATGTTTCCCAGCAATAAAAGGAGGAAAAGTACAGAACTCCTAAAGCCAGCAGAAACCTTCAATAGAAAATAATTATCTTCACTGGACCGAACTTGGCAAATTCACTCCAAGGTAACACTCACAGTAATTAAAGGCCCTGCAAGCTGGTTAATAGGCACAGACCAGAAGAGGAAACTAGACTAAAATTAGTTGAAGATGCTAATTTCTAAATTATTTGAAGGAGCACATTCTGTTTTGGATTCTGATTGATGTATAGTTATAGGATGATGAACAGTTAATAATTATGCAATCTGGAAGTGGATTATCATTGTTATTGAACAACCCTTGCACTATAACCCACTGACTGATAAAACAAATGCAGGTTTATTCAGTATAGCTCTTCAAAAAGCAATGATCTACATAAAAATGCTCTTACCTAGTGCAACAAATCAGATTTCAGAATTCTGTTGCTTAATAATGGAAGCGATCAGTTTAAAAAAGGTTATTAAGGGTTACAGCACTCAGAACATTATCACTGGTCTTTGCATCTCTTTCCTGAATAAGCATTTTAGTGTTAGAAAAAAGCTTGCTATGTTAGAAAAGAGACAGATGGTGTGGCTTTGATGTATGGAGATGCCATCTCTTCCTACTGTGAATCACATGAACTTATATCACATTCTGTGGCATCTAATAACACCGGTAATAGTCACAGCTAATTGAAGTCTACTGTAAACATAAATGACATTTCATTTACACTCAGATAATAAAGAAAATTTATATGTCTGTGCAATGCTTTGATAACAGTATGCTATATGTAAAACCAATTTGTTAAGGTTGCAGCTTAATACGTGTTAATTTACAACATATGAGGCATATCAATTTAAATTGGACAAAAAAGTTTAGCTGAAACGCAGGCTAAATACAAGAGCCATGTGTATTTATGTTAATGAAAGTTTTTATATCCAGCTTACTCTCAGCTTTAAATTATTGGTAACACAACAACTGCACCTTACATTTTTCTGTTCTGAGTTTTTTTTTTGTTTTTTTCTTAACCTGTCCCATGGTTTAATAAACATTGATGTTCTGTAACCCGCAGTGCCATTTATTCATTTACATACCAAAAGGGTTACGTTTAAATACCTAAAGCATATTTTTACTTTTGAAGCCAAACTGGGATAATTTTTACTTTATTTTTGTTACATGTACTCATTCACAAAGCAAAACTTGCAATAAATATTTAAAAATCACTGCTTACATTTTTACTTGTTCTTTCTGGAACCTCCAAAATTGCTATGTAATTTAAATCTCAGACAATGTTATCAACTTTCCAACTATCTTCAATGAACTATGCAACCTCGACTCACTAATGTAATGGGTAAGAGGAGAGGGAGAGGTGTTTGTATCCCAAAGCAAGAGGGAAATCCTGGGTGACAGTGCTGCACCTCAATAGATAGGACTTTGAAAAAGCGCAGATGCGTGAAACACATTGTCAAGACAACCACCACAGCTAACAGGCCACCCAGGTCCATGAGGTGCTCCAATGACCAGCACCCCTAGAACCCCAGCAACGCTGACTGACATCCACATCGGCCCATCCAGCCCTGGTTTTCAATCTCCCTGAGGTCTACATCGTTTGGGACACTCCCACGCAGCTGGGCTTCACATCCATTGGGCTTCAGATGCTGTGAACATATAGCACCATCCACACTGCAGCAACGCGGCTCTCTCCCTTCCATCTGTCAGTACGCCAGTGGACTTCCACGTGCAGCGTACAGTTCGGGTCTCTACCTTCCCACTGTCAATCATCTGCGCTTTCTCCTCCACACGCTGGGGAGTGTGTTCCACATTCGGCCGCAGTGCACCAGGGGTATTGGCGCCCCCCCCCCATGCTGCAAAAGGCTTTTTGTAAACCCCAATGCTGTCAGCTCCTTGTTGCTCCATGGATCTTCTGTGAAACTGTAAGCTGTTGATTTCTTTACCTACCTCATATCCCTTCCTGTCTGACAACAGGATTGTTCTTTTACATGCATTACTGAATAAACTAGGACTAATCATGGTCAACTGTCTGCTGTGAGACTGCGTTCACTCTTCGACCCATTGAGCGCTGGTCCGTTTGTTTTATTGGACACAGTTCAAAGAGTGGGTGTTTTCACCCTATGACAGGAAGTGCATTAAGGGCAGGATCATCAAATAAAGAAAAAGACAAAAGCCTGAAAAAAACAAATACAGCCACCACACTGAAGGACTGATAAGCTACAATATATTACATTTTTTTTTTGGGGGGGGGGTGTTAGATATGCTTTAATATCTGCTAGGCTCAGTCAAGAAGTCTTTCAGCCTGTGTTGTATGGTGTATGTAAGCTATATTCAGAGACTGCCCCTTGGTATACATAGACTAAAATATAAAAAAAAAATCACTTTATGTTACAATTTTAGAACATGTCAGCAGCTACTTAAAACTCCTCTTCTTTATCAAGTCACTTTTGTGTCTCAGAAGCTTTTGACTCTGTAGCAACCAGCCAGATAACAGCAAATTGTTAGTGTAGGAAAGTAATGAATGTTAACAGTAATAGACTGATGTTACTTTCTGGTTACCACTGTTAAATAATATGTACTGACTTATGTATCCATCAAACTATTGTCAGTCCTGTTACTTCTATCTACATATATCAACTCACCCCAAATACAGTTATGAAACCAGGTATGGCAATTTTTACATAGCTACATTGTTCCAGTTTGGATAAATGTGAGTATGTATATGCCATACTTGTGGGATCTCCATGAAAGCTGGAAATCACTCTAGATGGCAGAGGCCACCCTGCTGTATTGTGAATACAGGAGGTTGCTTTCTCAGTATGGATGCCATTCAGGGAACACTTTGCATTTTCTCAAGGAATGCAAAGCATTTTCTGATTGGAAGGGGTAGAGAGAGTCGGGGTGGAGAACACTTTGCATTTCTTGAGAAAATGGAATGTGTTTTCTGAATGGTGCTCGTGCCAAGTGGGCAACCTCCTGAATTCAGTAAGCAGCTGTGCAGCGTCTCGGCATGGGGCCCAGAAACTAGCAGCAATCACGGTATTAGCAGTGACTTCTACAGAGATTTCCACAAGGATCCCATAGGAATGACACATACATATTAACCATGATCCCAGCTGGACCAATGTAACCATGCAAAAATTGCCATATCTGGAATTTAACTTACAAACATAACATTTTTTACCAATTGTATTTTTAATAAAATAAGGATAGAAAAACTGAAATATACACATAATTGTTATTTTGCCTTTTAATATCTACATACTGTAAATTTTAATAAAAAATAACAATGGAACATGGTATGCACACACTGAGGATGGTTTAAAAATGATTGAAACTTAACATTACAAACAAATATTTGTTTATAGAGCTCAGGTTAAAACATTACAGACTCTTGTTTTAGGAATGTTTTTGAAGCTAGAACTATGTGAATGTATGATGGTTTTTTTTCATCCCTTCAGGCTTTATCATTTATCTTTTCCCACATTACATCTTTATTCGGGGAAGAGCTCCTGACTGCACATGGTGTCACATGAAGCCTAGAGTTCATTGCAGTCTACTGTTATTAAAACGACAAGGTAGTTGAGGAAATGAACCACAGGCTCAGTCCTAATTCTACTCTGTCAGATGAGGAGGCACATCCAGCTATTTGCATACTAAGAGCTTGCTTCTGTTCTCTACGAAATCTATACAAGGCACGGAAATGTTATTGCATTTTCCAAGCCAATTAGATGCATATCAGACATGGAATTATGCACCCTGCTACAGGACTTCAAAGACATTCTGTGATTTTTTTATCACTGTGGATTGCTTTTCAAAGCAGACAATATCAAGGTCATCAATATTATTATATTAGTAGAATATCCTACAAAATTGTACTGCATGATATGCCTATTTACATAAATATCTGTCAATTTTTCTATGGTTGAATTGAAAGTAGTTGAATTTCCTGCATCATTGTACATTGCCTGCTGGAGTATACAGTATACATTTCCAAGTACCTGCTTCCATTCAGTTGAAAACCTAGAGTTCAAAACCGCGAGTGCTCTGTTATGTCAATGTTATGTCTGTTATCCCAATCAAAGCTTGCATGATAGTGCTCTGGCACATTATCTGCCTATTGGCCAAAGTGACAAGGACAAACTTCTTGGTATATATATATATATATATATATATATATATATATATATATATATATACACAGATAGTTTCAAGGGTAGCCACAGCACTCTATGCTTGAAGTAAATGCCCAGGTGCTCACCCACAAAGAAAAGCATATAAATCCAAAACTGGTTTAGAGGCACTCACTGGTCTTGCAGAGGAGGAAGATCAAAAACAGCAGTGTTTTTATTGTCAGTGTTTCGATGAAGCTCAGTCCATCTTTCTCAAGAGACTACAACATGGAAGTCAACAGACTAATAAACCCAATGCCCCACCCACCAACAGCACCCCCTAGTGATGACTTTACATAGTGCAAGGGTTAAAAGACACATGCAGGGTAGACATCAAAGAAATATCACACAAAGAGCAAATCACAAGAGTTCATCAAAAAAGCAAAATATACAAAACCCTAGCTTCAATCAAGCCATTAAAAATAACCCCCACATTAAAATGGCAAATTACAAAAAATAGAACAAACAATGAATGTAATAAATATTCACAAGATGGCCACCATGGCAAATGGCAAACATCAGGCAGGCATAGACCACCCCTAATTAGTACCATGAAAAAATAATAAAAACAATAAGTGATGTGCTAGGACAACAAATTTAAATGACTAGATAGTTAAAAAAAAAAACTAAGGCCAAAAACACCCCTTGTGTGCCAAAAGTAAACAACTGTAGGAGTGTGAATAGCACCCAACATAAGATAATAGACAGTGCACAAAGATAGAAATAAACACAAGTATACCTAATATATATCAATGCTCCACAACCAGATAGAAGAAACCAGAGTACTCAGATATATGAATAGTTGCAGAGGAGCAATGATGGGGAGAACTTCAAGACTAACACCACTAAGGAGAAAAAAATGCCATCCCAAACAGAAGGAGTCGGTGTGGAAACCTAGTAAAGCTTCCGTTAATAAAAAAGGGTTCGAACACAAAGAACACCACACAGAAGACTCAGTCTAGTATAGCACCTAAAAGGCATAAAATGGCAATGGATACACAGACAGTGCACAAAAATAGGAATGCATACAAATGTGCATAATATACATCTATACTACACATCCAGACAGAAGGAGCAGATGCAGGCATTGTCCCGTTATAACCACTTAAAATTCAACAACATATGGGTACATCGCTGGTCTGCAAGTAGGTATATTCAGTGTGTATGTATATAGATATATCTATATATATATAGATATATCTATATATATATATATATAGATATAGCTATATATATACAGATAGTATCTCACAAAAGTGAGTACACCCCTCACATTTTTGTAAATATTTTATCTTTTCATGTGACAACACTGAAGAAATGACACTTTGCTACAATGTAGTAGTGAGTGTACAGCTTGTATAACAGTGTAAATTTGCTGTCCCCTCAAAATAACTCAACACAACCATTAATGTCTAAACCGCTGGCAACAAAAGTGAGTATACCCCTAAGTAAAAATGTCCAAATTGGGCCCAAAGTGTCAATAATTTGTGTGCCACCATTATTTTCCAGCACTGCATTAAGCCTCTTGGGCATGGAGTTCACCAGAGCTTCACAGCTTGCCACTGGAGTCCTCTTCCACTCCTCCATGATGACATCATGGAGATGGTAGATGTTAGAGACCTTGAACTCCTCCACCTTCCATTTGAGGATGTCCCACAGATGCTCAATAGTGTTTAGGTCTGGAGATATGATTGACCAGTCCATCACCTTTACCCTCAGCTTCTTTAGCAAGGCAGTGGTCGTCTTGGAGGTGTGTTTGGGGTCGTTATCATGTTGGAATACTGCCCTGCGGCCCAGTTTCTGAAAGGAGGGGATAATGCTCTGCTTCAGTATGTCACAGTACATAGTGGCATTCATGGTTCCCTCAATGAACTCTAGCTCCCCAGTGCCAGCAGCACTTATGCAGCCCCAGACCATGACACTCCCACCACCATGCTTGACTGTAGGCAAGACAAACTTGTCTTTGTACTCCTCACCTGGTTGCCGCCACACACGCTTGATACCATCTGAACCAAATAAGTTTATCTTGGTCTCATCATACCACAGGACATGGCACAATTAATCTATGTCCTTAGTCTGCTTGTCTTCAGCAAACTGTTGGTGGGTTTTCTTGTGCATCATCTTTAGAAGAGGCTTCCTTCTGGGATGACAGCAATGTAGACCAATTTGATGCAGTGTGCGGCGTATGGTCTAAGCACTGACAGGCTAACTCCCCACCTCTTCAACCTCTGCAGCAATGCTGGCAGCTATCATATGTCTATTTCCCAAAGACAACCTCCGGATATGACGCTGAGCACATGCAATCAATTTCTTTAGTTGACCATGGCGAGGCCTGTTCTGAGTGGAACCTGTCCTGTTAAACCTCTGTATGGTCTTGGCCACCAAGCTGCAGCTCATTTTCAGGGTCTTAGCCAACTTCTTATAGCCTAGGCCATCTTTATGTAGAACAACAACTCTTTTTTTCAGAGAGTTCTTTGCCATGTTGAACTTCCAGTGACAGTATGAGAGAGTGAGAGGGATAACGAATTTAACACACCTGCTCCCCATTCACACCTGAGACCTTGTAACACTTACGAGTCACATGACACCGGGGAGGGAAAATAGCTACTTGGGCCCAATTTGGACATTTTCACTTAGGGGTGTACTCCCTTTTATTGCCAGCAGTTCAGACATTAATGGTTGTATGTTGAGTTATTTTGAGGTGAAAGCATATTTACACTGTTATACATGTTGTGCACTCACTACTTTACATTGTAGCAAAGTGTCATTTCTTCAGTGTTGCCACATGAAAAGATATAATAAAATATTTACAAAAATGTGAGGGGTATACTCACTTTTGTCAGATACAGTATATATATATATATATATATATATATATATATATATATATATATCATAGCATGACAAACTTTTTTGTGATCAAGAATTATTGCTAAAGAAACTTAGTGCTCAGTGCTCATTTACAAGAGCATCACTCTTTGAAAAGTGATCCACAGTAGAGCAGTGGTTACCAAGCATTTAGGAGGACATAGGAGATACTGCCTGCTTTATTTTTTGCAGCTGAACAGCAATTTTAAATGGTAATACTGTGCTGCAACCATGAACCCCCATGGCAGTGTGTACTAACATGGTTGCTGGTCATGTTAACTTCCAGCTAGGCATATAGGGGACAGTAAAAAGACAGAGCTGCTCATGTCCTCTTTATAAATTCATAGAAAAAGTTAAATGGGTAATCAGTGGCCAAGCAGATCTCCTTGTGTGTTGTAGGTCTAGAGGTCCTCATGAATGCTGAGGTTTTCTTTGCCTTCTTCTAAAGCTGTAGCTGACAGTGGTGGCATTCACAAAGATGCAATCTCATAAACTGCAGTCAAAAAATGCCATTACAGACAGTCCCGAGTTACAAACATTGAACTTACTGTACATATGACTCGTACTTACAAACGGGGGGAGACAACATTAAGTGGATGCTAATCTACCCCTAGGAAGGGAAATTAACTCCTGTAAGAGCTACCATGGTAAAAAGGTGTCTCCACTGACGCTCTATTACCAATCCTTGTTTCCAGGACAACCCAAACATTTTAAAATCCAATTGTCACAGGAACAGAAAGTGAGGTGAAATCTTCTGAACAGGGACACAGACAGCAGAACAAACATTACAAGGGTGTTAACCCTTTCCTATGCTATCCAAAACATTTTTTTTTTTTGGATGGAATTACACTTAAAAAATGTATCTGTTGCAACTTACATACAAATACAACTTAAGAACAAACCTACAGAATTTTGTTTGTAACCCAGGGGCTATCTGTAATTCCACTTTCTTTTTTTTTATATTTCCAATAACTTCAGTAATTATTGTTTCTAAGATAGACAAGGTCCATTTAATATGGTCCACTGATAATTTCCTCACAGCTCCCATGAAATGCCTGATATTTCAGGAGGTCAATCTAATATTAGGTAACATGTCCCCAGCACGTAGCTTAAAAGCTGTTAATTCTTAATAGAGGAAAATAACCTTCAAATATGTGTTAAATGAGTGAAGCTATTACTGAGGCTTTCTCCCTTCAAGACAAACATAAGTATTTCACAGAATATTAAGCAAAGATTTAAATTCCACACTTTTACATCTTCAGCTGAAGCTAAAATTATATCATACCCAAAGCTATATTCCTAGTAACTTTGCAAAGAGAAGCTTATTTCAGCTTACTGCTGCTTCATTAGACTTTTATGCATGGTTTAGTGCTTCAGACAACTTGGTTTACCTTTATCAGTGGTTTCTGACTAGTAGCTTGTAAGCCACTTGCATCTCTTTGATTCCTTTAATCAGTAAGTGTCTAAATGCCTGGAGGATTATAAATGCCTCAAATGTACAGTATGAAGCCAGACAATGTTGACTTACTTATAACAGAAGTTGACAAAAGTTGTGTGCAGTTTAAAAATGTAGGAAAAATTTAGACTCAGATTAGTAAAACAAAAAGTTTTGTTTGCATGCAGCATCAGTCAGTATAAAAGCAATTTAAAGTGGCTGTGAAGGTTGAAGAATACATGAAAATAAAAACCTTCAGTATGGAGCTTTCTGCGCAGCCCCCTCTAATACTTACCTGAGCCCGATCCCGATCCAGCGATGTGCACAAGAGCAGCAGCTCTCCGGAGTCTCTCTCATCTCATTGGCTGGTACAATCACAGCCAGTGAGGAGGGAGCTGGGGGCTTGATTGAGCCATGCTCTGAGTGTCCCATAGACACAGAGGCAGCTTGGGAGTGAGCACGCACAAGTGCCGCCAGAGGAAGCAGCTTGTTCTGGGGAAACTTGGCAAGGGGGAGGGGACAGAAGAACTGGCAGAGGACCCAAGAAGAGGAGGATAGGGGCTGCTATGTGCAAAACCATTACACGGAGCAGGTAGGTATGATGTGTTTTTTTTTAAGAAATTGGTCAAACTTTGCATGAAAAATGCATGCTAATAGTAAGGCAGCCCATACATTAATATTTTTTTTTCAACTAACAGGTTGAATATCATATTCCCCCATCCACACATTTCAGGTGGATGGGAGAATCACACTCCCCTGTGCTATTGTGTTCTGATGGCAGGTGGACTTCCCCGCCATCAGAACACACTAATCAGTGCCGCCAGCTATAGCCGGTGGAATTAATTGATCAGGAAAAACCTGACAGGATGGATGTACAGAAGTCGATCAGTAGATAGTAGACTACTGTCTACCCTTTAAGGTACACTTATCACTGGTTAAGAAGCTGTACCCAACATATAAAGATCTGATACTTTTACTATATTACTGTGGAATTTACATTGTAATACATCAGCACAAATAATCCATCTCCTCAATTGTGACTATTTATGTAACTGTATTCACAGTGACAGGAACACGCTCATTGCACAAACTTTCCTTTGTCAAAATCAAGTTAACAGTGTTAAGAACATTCCATTCTGTTTGTGGACAATGGTAAGCTACACTATGTTACGCCTTTTAGTTACCTTTCAAGCAGGTATCCATCATCAATGTGCATGTGAAAAGAAAAAAAATGGTGAAAACTCATAAAGGGTATTAAAGGCACCTTTTAGAATTCTTTTGGAGCATAATACCAAAAGTGTCAGTGCTTGTACCCATTCATGTACCTGTCACATATAGGTGTATGGCTCTCTCTATATATACACTGAGGTCAGAGTAAGTAAAAGAGAGGCATGAGTGGCATTGCCAAGGTGTTTAGTTTATAAATAAATAAATTCCTGTGCATTGTTCCTTTAAATTTAGTGCTAAAATAAAAATATGTAAATAACTAATTATTCCACCTATTTATGACATATTGCCCATTCTATAACTAAATAAATCAAATAAATGAATGTATGCGTACTGTCCCTTTAAATATTGTGCTAAATGAAAAGTGTATGTTATTACTAAAAATTGATTGTACCACCTATCACATGTTTGCATACATAAAGTTCATGCCAATACATTTCAATAAAGTGCTCTCGTGCCCAGTAAACAAGAAATCTCATGTGCAACAAAACAAATTATAAATCCATAAATATATTTAAAAAAAAATGAAATGAAAAAAATCATGAGTCCATATAAACTCTCCCAATCCAAAGTAACTTGTGCTTAAATATTTGTGCAGGTATAACAGCTGGTGAACGGGTGAAATCACTCGTGTTCCCCCCTCCAGGTCTGCACTCACCATATGGCTGAGCCCCTGCAGGGGCCAAAGGCACCAAGCATAGATACTCCAAACCCCTTTGGATGGCATCTGATATCTCCTTCTCCTACTCACTGTATGTGGTCAGTGGACATGCTCATATGAGGATGGACAGGGCTGGACTGGGACACAAATTTGGCCCTGGACTTCATCCAGACTGGCCCACTTAATTTTGCAAACAGGCACAAAAACAGTATATAAACTATATGCAATTGTGCAAAAACACATAAGTAAAAACATTCCACTGTAAGTATAAACGGCTTTTTTTTAGCTCTTTATTTAGAGAAAAAAAAAACATTCCAACTTTACAGACGCCTTTAGAATGACATGTGTAAGTTGTATAAAAGGTATTGGACATAGGACAGAACATATATCTGTCCTCTAAGTTTTACAACATTTATTTTTCTGTATGAAAATGTGTTAACTGAAAATATACTCTAACTCCGTCCTCACTCACCTCTTTTATTATTTCACTTATTCTCCTCTGTATTTTTCTCCTCCTTCCTTCTCAAAACACTGTGCTAAGTGGGAGGGCTAACGTCATGCAGGAACATTGCTACTGCCTCATTGGCTGGAATTTCAGAAACCCGCATTGCTGCACAGCCACTGGCTGCCTTTCAGCAATGCAGCGGCACTGAGGCTGAGTGGGGTTGCGCACTATGAAGTAAGGAGATGGGCAGTGCGAATGACAGGTCTCTCCCATACTGGCTGACCAGACAAACTCACCCCCCGGCCGGCCAATCCCCATGGCCACCCAAGCCCCCCCTTCACTGGCCATTATCCGTTCTACTTTATTTCTCATATAGGCAGTATAGCCGTGCTCAGAGATAGGCATGGACCAATGCTGTGGTGGACAATTTCCAAAGTACAGACCTTAGTGAAGGGCACCAAGATACATTTCAAATTAAAACCATCAAAAAACACTCTGTCTACTCTCTGGCCTAGTTCTACAAGTACAAATACGTTTAAAATAACATTTATATAAAGACTACTCGTGGTGTATATATATGCAGCCTCGTCAGGGCCCATTAAATGCAGCCTACCAGTGCCCATCAAATGCAGCCTTATCATTGCCCACCAAATGCAGCTGTGCCCATCAATGCAGCCTCAGTGTGCCCATCAAATGCAGCCTCACTGTGCCCATCAATGCAGCCTCACTGTGCCCATCAATGCAGCCCCTCAGTCTGTGCCCATTAATGCTGGGCCCCTCAGTCTCTGTGCCCATTAATGCTGAACCCCTCAGTCTGTGCCCATCAATGCATCCCATCAGTCTGTGCCCATCAATGCAGCCTATCAGTCTGTGCCCATCAATCTTGAGCCCCTCAGTCTGTGCCCATCAATGCTGACTCTAAGCCCATCAGTCTGTGCCCATCAATTCTGAGCCCCTCAGTCTGTGCTCATCAATGCCGACTCTGAGCCCCTCAGTTTGTGCCCATCAATGCTGACTCTGAGCCCCTCAGTCTGTGCCCATCAATCCTGATTCACTCAGTCTGTGCTCATCAATCCTGAGCCCCTCAGTCTGTGCCCATCAATGCCAACTCTGAGCCCCTCAGTCTGTGCCCATCAATGCTGACTCTGAGCCCTAGGGGTAATATTTTGGCAACACTTCCTATACAGCATACATGTTTTATATTTGAATGTAACTGCTTGGCTGCAGTTGTTCTTTAAAGCCAATGTGTAGGCAGATACAAAATACCCCACTTAACTAGGTAGAGCATGTATACATTAGATAAACTTTATGCATCTTCAAATACTACCTCCTTCTGTCTTTATAATAGCCTTCTCTAGTTCTCTATACAAAATGATTCCAACTGGGAGAGAAAGTGTCAGCACTTTAATCCAAAAAGGCTTTACTACATTGCATAGTACACATGGAACTTACAAATAGAATGGGAGAGAGCAAGGGTGACCTTTTCAGTATATTACTGCTCTTACATCATCCAATCACATCCCGGGGAAGCCCTTGACCAAACTGTATTGAGTTAAAGGATAAGTTCACCTTTTTAAAAAAAACAATAAATGCACCTATTTTTTGCAGGTAAAAAGATGTGCATTTATTATTTGTTTTACTTGGAGCCTGGAAAGCTGCAGATTGCGGGTGCCATGCAGGACTCCTGCAGACTTGTCAGTGTAACTGTCTGCTAGTACCTTGTACAGGCAGGCAGATACACACTGACAGGAAGAGAGAATGAACTACCAATGCTCTCAACAGTGCCATACTAGTTTATGGAAAATACAAGCTGAGAGCCTTTAAAGGCTGTCAGTCTTTACAGTTTGCCATTCACAGAACTTGATAAATGAATGAGGCCCTGCACAGCCACATCTTTTTAAAATAGTGACAGCAAGTGGGGGAAAAAGATCCCCTGCTTGCTGTCACTACAGGTCGTGGAGCGGGCGGCCTCTGCAGGAGTGGCTACATGTTACATGTTCCACCCTAAAAACAGGTGGAACATGCAACATATTCCTAAAGGTAAACTTATCCTTTAAAGGTTAACTACGACTATAAACAAAAATGTGATATGTTGCAGCTTACAATCCCTATATGTGGTAGCTGAAATTGTTTTCCTTTATTTCAAGCTAAGAACATTTTCATCAAATACAGATAATAACTGTTGATTGTGACAGAAATGCAGTGTCCTTGTTTCTTCCTGTGAGGTGCACCAAAGAATATCTTCCTTCCTAGTCATTTATTGTAAACTACAAATTGGCCCTGTTGTCAATGTAATGTAGATATGTATGTAGCTCATCTCAGGATAGTGGACTTGGGTGACAACCTTGACTGTCTCCATAGATACAGTGGAGGAGAGACATAAACATCCAGGGACAGAAGTGTATTATTTTTTAGGATTACCAGGTGAAAATAAAGCAAAAGAAGTTTGATAAAAGAAAGTGAATGTGGCCACCACACCATGAACTAGTAAGTTGCAATATTATACATTTTCGGTTTGGGGTATACATACACTTTAACTACAATATAAAAAGTAAGGTGAGATCTGAGCAGTGAATTCTGACAGGGATGTCTAGATTATACAAAATAACTGAGGAAAACTACACATTGTTTTGGCAAATAGAACTCAGGTGTGAAATTGGCTGTTTGTCTTTACTAACACTTTAACATTTATTTTTTTTTGTAAAATCAGTTAACTCACTATTTTAACAGTGGCTAGAAATAAAGTAATTGTGCCCGTCTCGCGGTGAGAGCAGCTGCGACCTGTATTAAAAATAATCCCATTGGTGCAGATCCCCTGTCAGCTTTCGTGCCTTTGTTGTACATGTAAAAGTACCTGGAAATAAAACAAGCCTGGCTGAAGTGAGCCAACACTTCTAACTCCTGGCCATAAAATGGAAACATACACACAAGTGTTTTATCTTTCTTAAAAGCTTAAACATAAAGCAATTTTTTTTTGCCAGCACAAAACTGTATAATGAGCATTTTGTTAGTTCTTTAGAAAGAGAGCCTCATGATGTAAGCAGGGAACTATTCAGTGTGCTTTCTGCATGCAGTTGCTTCCACCTACTCAACACAGTGTGTAAACGAACTTGAAAAACATATCCCCAAAAGATCACACACAGAACACTACAATGCAGGAATCAATCAGAACTCAGTTCTCCTCTGTTCCTCCCATAAATGAGCGTTTTATATAGAACAATTCTATCATAATAGATCACTCATACACATGCTTTTAATATTACACTGTTTAATTGCACACAGCTGTGCCCTGAACACTCTCGGCAAACAAATTTTTTCGCACAGTCTTGGAATCGTTTTGGATAAATATCAACCGTTTCTACTTGTATAAATTTCCTCCATTAAAAGGCATTTTCAAAACAACACATTAGAAGGAATTCTGAACTTTCAAAAAAAAAAAAAAAAAGGGGAGAGAGAGAGTTGACTTCCTGGAAGCTTCAGAACTGGCATGTTCGTGACTGAATGAGCTGTTCTTGCCAAACGTACTCATAAAGACGAAAAGTGCTGTGTGAAATCATATCTGTGTAAAGCCAAGTGTGTCCGGGCCATTTCCAACATGACCTGAAATGAACCTATGCGTTTTCCGCTCTCCCTCTTATCTGCCTTAAAAGCATGTATAGTCAAATTGCTAGGCTCCCAGTGATGCCACTAAGTCGTCTGCTACGTTCAGTCAGGATCTGTTTACTACTACCAAGGTTTTTTTTTTTTTTGTAACATATTTTTCAAAGCCTGGCTTGTCATTTATTCTTGTCTTCTGTATACAGTTACATAATGTCTGGGATGCTGGAAAAAGAGACTCTTAAAACTGATGAGGCAGGTCTCTCCTAAAACGATCTCCAAGATCCTGTGTGTGTTTTTTTTTTTTTTTTTTACTCTGATAATGCAATCAAAGAAAAATTAACGATTAGCACAAACAGAAGCTGTGTCATGTTTCATTTAACTGATCAAACACAGCTTCAACTCATCTGTTCTATAAATATATTGAAGGACATCCAAGTGCAAAAGGAATACAAAGTACCCGTTTTTTTCATTGGATATGGAATATATTAATACTATCTCATTAAAGGACCTCGATGACCTTGATATGTAGGCATACAGGGAATTTTAAAAGTTTGTTATTATGCAGTAAACCCCATTCATTCTGGAATATTTTTGGAGATGATGGATAGGAAAAAAAATATCACATGCTCTACCCAGCCTTAAAGTTGTAGTAAACTCTCAAGGTTTATTTTTACCTACGGTTAAGCTTATAATAAAGCTTACCTGTAGGTAAAATAAATATCTCCTACACGTGCACCATTTAGGAGATATTCTAGGGAGCAGCAGCCCATCATGTGCATGTTCCTTCAGAGCCCTGTGCCACAGCTGTGACCTCCGTGAAATCATTCCATTCAAGCAGCCACAGCCCATGAACCCAGGTGGAAGACTGGGTATAGATGGAACAGACTTACTGGCCTGATCATCAGATGAAAATAAAAGAAGGAGAGCCTAAAAAATACAACTTCTGCAGCCATCACATCTAAGAATCGGTAAGCTGCAATAAAATAAATGCTTGCTTCTGGGTTTAAAGTGGTTGTAGACCGCTAGTGGTAAAAAAAAAAAATCCTGCAAGGCAATGTCATATTGTGCTAGTATGCATCACATACAAGCATTCCAGCACCACAATGTCAGTGCTGAGGCGGCTGACATCTTTAACTGGTCTTCTTTCCGGGTTTGTGGCCTCCGGCTACATGAGTTGGTACAAGTGGTGTAACAGAGTTTACCCACTTTAATAGCACTTTAACAGCAAAGTACTGTATTTCATATCTTATGAAGTAAAACTGACAACACACACTTGGATGCCCTATCACCTCCTCTCCTGCTAGACATCCTTTGAAAAAGTGGGATGAAAAACTGTTGGTCGAATAGTGTCCGCATCCACTCAGATAAAGCTGCTGTTCAGGTATTCTGACTGCCATCGGTGTCATCTTTCAGAAGAAAATACCCTCTGTGAGAGATTCATACATCCTTCCTGTATATTGAAGATAGAGGAATCAGTTTGATTTTTTTGTTCAACGCACAGGTTGAACAAAAGAAAACTAAGTGTATATGGCCAGCTTAAGTCATGTTGGAGCATCGCCAGTATAAATAAAGGTTAAGACTCCCCCTGCCTACAAGTGTCATCCAACATGGTCCTCATTGCTTCTGTCCCGGTACTTTTGTTGGTAGAATAGCATACTGTATGCTCACATTTTACCCACTTTGGATTAGTGCACCAAAAACTGAACTTTTAGTAGAGTAAAGTGACAGCTTACCTACTTTTATAGTCATAATTTATTACCAAGGCTAGACAGGTATCTAGGGTAGAAGTAGGATGGCACAATGCAGTTGGTCTAGAAAAGTGGTTGTCAACTTGCCAGGTAAAGAGGGTCTCAAATGTGGCCCCTAATATTTCTAAAAGGGCCTCATATAATATTTGTTACATATAATTCTACAGAAAACTGTTACAGAATGAATACTTACTAGAGGAAATGGTCAGAGCTTGTTCTACTGGAGTGGGTGGAGACTGAAGTCATGCTATGGGAGACATTCAGAGACTAGGGACATGTTGCATGAAACCACTGGACTTTATAACAATTAAAGGACCCTTTACAAATCAATGCTCCTTCTACTGACTGCTGGGGCCCAAGGGCCTCACTTTAAACACCGAAAGGCCACATGTGACCCTCGGGCGGCAGGTTGGACACCAGGGGACTTGAAGGACAGACAATATAAAGCTTCAGTACCATACCACATAAAATATTGTTCTTGGAATTTAAAAAGAATGCCATATATATTTATTAGAAATATGTCTCCTGTTTGTACTATACAACAAATGGTGCAACTTGTGACATATTCATGTAACTGTTGGAAATGTGCATATGAATCTGCTGCAAGGTTGTTTCTGAATATTGCCTCAGATGGAATTTTGTCTGTGACACAATACCTACATGTGTGACACAATTTACTCCCACAAGGAGAAGGTCTTTAGTATGAATTTGGTGCAGGACTTTATATTATGGCAGAATAGTGTTGCAAGTGCTTTGTTGAATTGTCTCCTTTGTTTTTACAGTACAGTACTTGGAAGTACTCATACATCCATAGACTTAACATTATGGTGACCTGTCAGGTTTTGAGGAAGAAAAAAAGGTAGTGTATTCACCTGTCTGGTAGTCTGTGTCTCCTGCCTCCTCCCTGATCCATTTTTGCAGCCTTCCCTACTCTCTTCAGCATTCAGTGCTTCAGGGAGTGGTGGGTGCCTACATTCTGAATGCTTATGTTCCATCTTCTGACCCCCCAATTGAGTCCTGAAGTGCTGTAGAGAAAGGAACTACAGTGCCTGGTGGGAGATTCAAGTATTCAACCCTCCCAGAAGTGTTGAATACTGAAGAGACTGGTAGAGGATGCAGTGCTGAAAAGAAAGGGAGACTGGAGACACAAACTGTTGGAGAGGGGAGTATACTACCTCTTTTGGTGAAGGGAACTTACAGTCGCTGTTTTTATCATCTTTAAATATTGGTCAGGTTTGCCAACTTTGCAGATATGTATTAAAATTCAGTTGGAGTTTTGGTGTATATGCCTTATTTACTAAAGCGTGACGTGGGGTGAACTGAAGTGAACCTGGGCTAGTGTAAAGTGAACTGACAAGCACCTGTGCTTACAGCAAATATCCAGTCACATAAAGAATTTCCTGATTCCCCCATACAACTAAATGACTATAGTAAAACACAGGCTCGCTTCACCTAACTTTAAACTTCAGCAAATCTGGCCCAGGATCACTTCAGTTAACCTTATTTTACCTCACTTCAAAGCTTAGTACATCGGTCCTTCTATATGCACCTTTTACCTGTGTTTTTACTGGTTTCCAACCACAATTTATATACTGTATATTGGTAGGTTAAATGCTTCCTGAATTATTATAGTGTTTTTATTTAATATATATAGCTCAACTGAATATCTATGGTTCAGAGGCATTAGTTTGCAATCCAATTTTCAACAGGCACTAATAATAAAGTGATTTGGTCCCTGAAAAATTTTTTTTTCAAAAGAAGATTATATTAACCTATGCTGCTGCCCATTCCTCAGATCTTCACTCCATTTTTGCAGAGCAAGGCCACCACCAAAATCTCAAGCATCCAGTACACTTCTTGTTGTGTTGAATGGCTTATCCTTTGCTGCGGTGTTATGATTCCACCCACTGACAACTCTAATTAGGAGTCAGGGAATGGAACCACTGCATGTACTATTATGTTGCAAGGACACAGCAGTGGGGCAGAGACCAATGAGTGGAATCACAGTGCACAGTATGGGGATGCAGGCATTAGCCACATTTAGACCTAATTTACACTTAAGTCTTATTTACATGTAGTTTTACTGCCCCCAACCTCTCCCCTTAAGCTGCAAAGGCAGGTGGGGTACATATGCCGTGGCCATGATGAGTCACTGTTGTGTTCAACAGGCAGTACCGCCCGCTGAACTCAACCCATTTAACTAGAATGTTGGAACCCTACTAGTGTGGTGTTTAAGGGGTTAGAACAGGTGAGTAGAAGGATATACAATGCCTCCTCACTGCCTGTCAAATGCTCTCCGAAGAGTAGACCACTCTTCAGAGAGCAACGCTAATGTAAACTAGCCCTTGGAAGTGTTGAATGCTAAAGTTTCTGCCAGTGGCTTTGCTTTGCAAGAGAGCAAAGGCTGAACAACAGATAGCGGGGCAGGTAAGTCTTTATTTGCAGCATCCTTTTTTTTATTTTTTATTCAGTGACACAGTTTTCTAAACATAGTAAAAACAAAACAACTGTGGAAGCAAAATTATATTTATACATGTCTAGTTCTCTTCTGCCTAATCTACAGCAAGTACTCTAACAAACTTCTCCACTACACATATAGATAAGCAGATATCTATGAAGATAAATAGGTTGATAAAATAATATGTACAGCTTCAAAGAAAGAAAGGAAAGGGGGAACATGATTGAAACCTTTAATTACATTACTGGTGTGAATAAAGTTCAGGAGAGCAGTATTTTCTATATGAGGCAGAGGTCAAAAACGCAGGACATAAAACTCAAACTAGCAGGAGTTCAAGAGTCATATTATAAAGCATCACTGTACCCCAAGAGAAGTGGATGCTTGTAACTAACTTCCAGCTGAGATAGTGAGTCAATCAATAGAAGTACATTTGAACATGCTTGGGATAAACATATGTCAATCCTCATACAAGAATATGAAAAAGGGCAAACTCAATGGACCACTTGGACTTTTTCTACCATCGGGATATATAGATAGATAGAAAGATAGATAGATAGATAGATAGATAGATAGATAGATAGATAGATAGATAGATAGATAGATAGATAGATAGATAGATAGATAGATAGATAGATAGATATTTTTAGGGTGTTCATTATAAACAGCTGATGATAAAAAAAATCAGCAAGCACAGGAAAATATTATAAGCGGTCTTGACGTTGCTCTGTTGACACTGAATATTATCAGAATTAGATTATCATGCCTTTGGCACATACCCAAGCTGCAGATGGTTGGAAATGTGGCCTGAAACCAGTGTGTGGTTGATGAATGACTTCTTACACCTGACTATTACCTCACACCAGACACCAAACACAGCCTGAACACCAGCAGCCAAAGAAGCTATGTCAGCCTCCTCTGCACATTGGAGCTCTTTTGACAAGGCCTTCTGTATGACCAGATGGCCAAATGTGGAAAATGCAGTAAACCTACTAAACAGGGACAGGTCTGGAAAATCTGTACTCGGTCAGCGTGAGTAGGAAGGCACGGAGGGAGCTGGGATTACAAATTGGTGCAGACTTACAGAGGACAAAAGGGAGGGAAAAATGACACATTATGTTACAGCTTCTTTTTTTTTTCTCCTAATCAGATATTTGCATAAGTTTAGACCCCTCTGTAACATTGTTCCACACAGACACTATTTCAAACAGGTTACTTATCCCCATTGTTAATTAAAACTGCACTTTCTCACATATATTTTATTAGCAATACAGCTTCTTCTGATATAAAGAATATCTGTGGAAGCCATAAGGGAAAAGAAAGACAGATAAGAATCACTATTATCTATAAAAAGCCTTTAAAGTTAATGCAGTTTCCTAGTGAGACTGCTTCATTCAGGTCATTGACAATTACTGAACCTAATTTCTTTCCTCATGATTATCTTGCTCATGATTCTCTGGGGTTGCTATCTACCTTCATTAGCAGAAGAGAATAATTTACACATTTCTAGAATCCAGATGGAAATATCGACAGAGGAAGGAGACTAGCTATTTTGTTTTTTTTTTTGTTTTGTTTTGTTTTGTTTGTTATTACTGCTATAAAATGGTAGGCTATCGTTAATATATAATGTACGCAACACAAAATGAGACCAATCGACAAAGGCTTGGGTGAAGAATGTGGGAGATGCCATGGAAGACAACCAAACAGACTTCAGTTCTCATTTTTGTAACGCTTGCTAGAAAATGATAGCAAATATTAATTTATCTTTCCTTCAATGGAAATAAATTACATTCATTTTCCCACTGTACTGATACATAAGGCCAGTAGTACATGCATAAATGTATTTAAAAAGACTAAAAACTATCAACAGGCACAAAACACAAAGCTTTAAAATAAGGAATAAATATCTTCACAGCCATGTGACTGTAATTTTCAAAATTATATTGGACACACTAGGACAGATCCTAATGTGTTAGCTTTGTGAATTAAGCCCTATTGGTGTTATTTTTATTCTTGGAAGTTGCAGTAATAATGGTCGTGGTATAAGTTACAGTAGAAGAAGTGATAAATGTAGCAGTACTTATTATGATTGTTGACTATTATTTTTGTATAATAACAGTTGTCCCTGATAATACATTAGCTGCAGGTGAATTACTATATAGATACATAACAACTGCCTTAAACTAGTAATATGTTAATGAAAAGACCTTGCTATAGAAGAGGAGTCACTTATGGAGTATAACACAACGCAGCTATTATTGAAGCACTGCTGAACTATTTCCAAATGAATTTTTAAAACATGCAAATCTCATTCCTACAGCAACAATTATTTCATTCATTCAGCTCCGGTTGTGAACAGTATCTGTTATATCATAATGAGTTCCTTCCTCTGGCTCATTGTAGACAAGGAGAACATCATAACCAGGGTGCATTTTATCATGTAGCTGGTCACGCCATTAAGCCCTGCCCCCTCTGCCACCCCTTCATTATCTTTGATTGAGTGTTGGCATTATAGATATCAGATATTCCCTTTACATGAGTACTTTTACTTTAAGTTATGAACATTTTAAGCTCACCATGGAAACAGGGTTGGAATATGATGCTACACAGCTCTTAACGGCTATAATTAATAATTTACATTGGTAAAGTACGTCACAACTTTTTAAAAAAAATAAGCTTTGGAAAGATAAGCTGCCACTTTACCCCATTCAGTGAACAGTTGGGGCACATGCTGAATATTCAGGCTAATAGCAGAAAAAAAAAAATAGAATTAAATGGATTAGTAATCATTTGTATTTATGCTATTGCATATTGTATTTATGTATTGCCTATTTTTCTCAGTTGACCCAATGGATGTCATGTGTGAAAGTGATTGAAAAAAGAACTACGTTGCCCACAGAAACTAGGTTCGCTTTTGTTGCTGGACGACAGTAGAAAATAAAGAAAAGAAGCTGTTTTTGTTTACTATGGAAAATGCAATTCTTCCTTCCAAAATTTTAGTGCATAAAGATCACATTCATGTATTGTACCTATTAACTAAGAAACACTAATTTGACAACGTGAATATAGGTTCAGGTTGCAAAACATAGATGCCTCCTCTGAATGCTAAAGGAAAGTAGTATTACCCCATTTGTGTTTCATTCCCTTGCTTTCACAGTCAGCCTAACACTGTTACACCAAAAACTGTGATGTGGGTGGCACACAAGCCATGTGGAGATCCAACTTGGAGGAAGGTGGCAATAATTAAATAATGAGTATTGTGTCTGGGAGAACATTGCTGAGCAATTATTGCTCATCAGACCATGGCAGCTTATGTGTGTTAGCAATGTATCCAACGGTGGTCAGAGCTTCCACCTTAGGGGTTTCCCATATCAATTTTAAGCTTATCCCCATAGCATAGTGATGACTGAAACCAAATGCCCTCCAAACTTAGAGCATGTTAAAGTAACAAGATCCAGATGTGGCTTGTCTGTGATGGCTTATGGTATTCTTCAGACACTTTAACAAAACGTCTTTTACATTTTTCTTTAATAGCAATCACACTTTCTTTATGGTTCTGATCATGCTTTAGACTTCTATGGATTGAAATAAAAAGATACAATCTAGACCAGATTTGCAACTGTATGATGATTCACTGCATACCGTATCACCTGGCTTTGGTTCGCTTCTAAAATAGAAAGCATGCTTCTCAAGAAATGTGCTATTTCTATATTACCAACCCTATCATTCCTTTGCTACAAGTGACAATGAATACCATTTCTATCAGGAAGACAAAGAGATGATTCTGCCCCTTGAAAAAAGAAATCCTAAAATCTACAAATGCATCTGAAATTGACCTTGACATTGCCAACAATGGAAGAGAAGGGACCACTGCAATAGTGTTCTAATCAGTTAAGTTCATTTTACAATGTGAAATATTTAGGCTAAATTAGTATGCTCTTCCAGAATGTCTGACTAAGCAGTTTTAAGGAAAATTGGCAACATATCTGACAATCTATGAATTTTAACAGAAAACTGGAGGCAAATGTATATAGACTGCTGCTACTTAGATTTGGAATAACCTGTGACATTTAAGGATGCATAAGATATGATAGATAGATAGATAGATAGATAGATAGATAGATAGATAGATAGATAGATAGATAGATAGATAGATAGATAGATAGTAGATAGATAGATAGATAGATAGATAGATAGATAGATAGATAGATAGATAGATAGATAGATAGATAGATAGATAGATAAAAAATTGATATATAGACATATAACTAACAAAATTTGTAGGTGTATACTGTATATGAAAATAACTGTGTTATATGGCACTATCTGGTATATAAATAAATAAATAAATAAATAAATATATATATATATATATATATATATATATATATATACATACTGTATATACATATTGTATATTTATGTGTGTGTTAAAATGGCTATAAAAAAAAAATGATAAGTAACTAAGTTTTTGGAAACATTTAAATAAAAGCTACTTTGTACATGTGCAGCATAATATGTTTCTGCTATATAAAAACACACACACACACAAACATACAGTATACATATTTACTGTAAATATATATAAATATGGTTGCTTTCACCTAACAGAATGTCGGTTGTCCTTAGCTTCTATTAGCACCGGAAAAACCTAAAAACTTACAAAGGCGACCTATCTGCCTGCTTTTGGCTGTCGTAGCTGTGTGCTTTTCCCACTCAAAGTTGATCAGCACAGAATCCCCTTGCAGCTGGATAATGCTTTCAGCTACCCAGATTGTACAGATCTCACTAAAGTGCCACTGAGAATGGATTCCCATCCAAGTGTGTATACATTTTATTGTCCAAGCCAATCTGCATCTTGTGTCAACACAATTACATGCTACTGACAAAAAAAAAAACAAGCTCTAGTCTAATATAGAAGGCAAATATAATCCTCAAGACAGACAACAAAGGATTAAATAGAGAATAAAACATAGTTAGACTGGAGAAAGGGAAAAAAAAAAAAAGAAGAAGAGTAAGGATTGAGGGGATGGAACGCAAACCCACATTGCTTGACCTTCCTGCTTTTCTCGTGCCCCTGCTTTGACTGTATAAGCTGTGCTCTGTGTGATACTGAACTCACAAAAAAAAAGGCAAACTGTCAGTCAAAGCAGTCACCTATCCATCATCACATACTATGAGCACCGGCAGAGAGGTGAGAGTGCGCTGCTGCTCATACCTTGGTCTGGAGATAATGAGGGTAGTAGTACGTGTACTGGGGGTACATTGGCTGCTGTTCCAAGCGTTTGCCCATGTAGCTGGAATCTTTTTATCTGATGCAGAAAACTCGTTGACAGGGTGTAATGCCCCAGGCCCTTCTTCCTTCTCAGATTCCACTATTCCTGATAGTGACTAGGATGTTTCAGGAGTTCCTTGCCCTTTTTCCTTAGTTTTACCAAGCCTTAAATCCAAAACGACCGGGAAAACATTGGCACGTAAAAAAATAGATAAAAAAAAAATATATAAAAAATCCCACAAAGAAATATTTCTTCTTTTATTCTGCCAGTTTATATATATATATATATATACATATATATATATATATATATATATATATATAGATATATAAAAAAAGAAAAAGAAAAAAAAATTATATATATAGATATATATATATATATATCTATATATATATATATATATATATATAGATATATATCTGTCAATATATATATTTCTATATCCCTCTTTTTTATTATTCCAGCTTATGTGTGAAGCAGCTTCTTGGTAGTACAATCCAGCCTGTGGAGAACATAAAGTCCTACGATAGGAGCCAGGAAAGCTGAATTCCTGCAGACCGGCTTGCCTTATTCCTTTCTTAGTGTCTCTCACAAATTTCTCTCTCCTCCCCCCTCTTACTAGGTTTCAAAAAAAAAAAAAAAAAAAAGGAAAGAAAAAGAAAGGAAGAAAGAAAGAAAGAAAAAAAAACCTTCCAGCCTAGTTGTTGCTGTCTCCCTCACGGAGTGACATGGTGTTTAGGGCTTGTCTTGTCTTTCATTCAAACCCCCTCCTTCCAGCCTGTGGGTGGAACAACAGCCTGCCTCTCCCTCGAGAGGCAGACGCAGTCCAGAAGGCTGCAGTGTTTCCTCTAAGAAGAAATAGCCTGCCTCAGCTATGCTGCAAGCAAAGAGCCTCTACTGGCTAGCTGAGAGCAGCCAAAAGCAGCTTTCACATGTCTTGTGTTGTGCTGTGTTACTGTTACACCATGTCAAAGCAAGCCTGATGCTAGCAGCGTGTTTTCAAGAGAGCGAGGAAGACATAATAAAACCATTCATCTGCTCAAGTCATCCTATTTTTTTTTTTTGTGGAATAAAAAGCTTATAAAAGGAACTTTTAGGTTCAGGATTGCTTTCATTAATACATAGTCTTACAGAAATGAATGTGCTTGCACGATGCTGGCAACAATGAATAAAAAAAATTACAGTAACTAGTTTTTTTAGTGTCTCAAAACCAGGATCAGTGAATCAATACACCACATCCCAAATCATCATAATTACATATTTTTTTATAGTGTCACCAAGTTAAAGTGGTTCTAAAGGAACCATGCATTCTACGCATGAAGGTAAAAAACCCTCTGTGTGCAGCACCCCCCCAGCCCCACAATCCTTACCTGAGCTTCCTCCGATCCAGTGATGTTCACGATAGCCTCTGCTGTCCCAAAACTCTCCCTCCTCATTGGCCGAGACAGCAGCGGGAGCCCATTGGCCCTCCCACGTTGTTTTTTCTCTCCCACCATGGGGTTTTACTATCTAGACAGGGGATATGCAGTTAGCGGACCTCCAGCTGTTGCAAAGTCCCATCATGCCTCTGCCTCTGGGTGTCATGCTTGTTGTGGCTGTCAGAGTCTTGTTATGCTTCTTGGGACTTGTAGTTCTGCAACAGCTGGAGGTCCGCTAATTGCATATCCCCGATCTAGACTATCATGTTGTTTTTACTTTTTTTGGATCAGTCCAGCATCCGCTCCTGATGAGTTTGATACAATTTCATAAAACGTGTCGAGCTTCTTAGGATGTAGAATCCACTTTTCATACGGCCTCAACTACAACATACTACAAGTTCCATCTCACTATATGGTAATGTTTTCCATTTTTATAAGGTTTTACTTACTTACTATATGATATGATGCAACCTGTTTTCTGTCATTTGCTCATGATATGTGCTTTTTTGTCTACAAGGGAGCCATTTTAACATGATGTGTTGTGTGGATATATACTCAATGTTATGACCTTTTTGTCCATGAAATAAATGTATTTATACCTTTTCTACTTTATCTTTTGTTGATACTTGACTCATTTAAAGTCCCAAACCTCCTTTTTTCTATGGACACATAGAGTAGCAGCTCAGGACTGAGCATGCAGCGGTACCCCTAGGGCAAATGACTTTCTCTGGGGGCACTGCTCGAGGGGGGGGCCAGGAGCGCCAACAGGGAACCCGAAAAAAAAAGAGGATCGGCGCTGCTCTGTGCAAAACTACTGCACAGAGCAGTCAAGTATAACATGCTACTTCATGGACTTATCTCTTTAATTTAACCCTTTCGCTGCCAGGTCTGTGTGTCATACAAACAGCAGGGGGAGTTTACACACATTACATGCTTCAGCTACTGGGATTGTGTGTAAATCTGACAAGCAGACTCCTGCCTGTCAGGTGGAAGTATTTGGGTGGCTTTCTGATGATGCATAATTAATGCAAAATGCGTTGAGGCTAGTGGAGCGATGCTGACGCCACATCTGGCCCCTGACCCACACCGAAATCGAGGCTTGGACTGCATATCGGCTTCATAGAATGGAGTGGCGGAACACATAGGCTGATCGTTTGCTGCATAGACATAGTGCCATAATGGCACTTTTAAATGTGAGTGTAACTTATTTTGGTTTTTTAATTCAATACATTTTTGGGATGTTGTGCAATGATGACTATTTGATTATATGAGTACATGAGAGGAGAATTTGGTGAGACCAACAGAGAACACGGAGGAACATTATTGCATCAGTCGGGTGCCACAGGAGTAACCTAAAAGACCCATGTATTGATCAGGTTTATATTGATGAATGTGAATTTTGGAAGGTGGTGTTAAAATCACATTTGATCTGGGTGAATCACAATACAGCATAATCATTTGCAGGAAATAACTATTGGCACAGAGGGACTTCTTTGAATGGACTTTACATTATGATTTTATAAGTTCTTATTTCTGACACATATCACAGTGGTGTTGGATGGTCAGATGTTTGGATTTTTTCCAACCAAATTATTTATTCAATTTTATTTGTGATATGCCGCATACACACGACCGGACTTTCTGGCAGAAAAGGTCTGACGGAATCATTCCGTCTGACATTCCGATCGTGTGTGGGCTTCATCGGATTTTTTCTTTCTAAAATTCTGACGGACCTAGAAATAGAACATGTTTCAAATCTTTCCGACGGAATCAGTTCCTATCGGGAAAACCACTCGTCTGTATGCTATTCCGATGGACCAAAAACGATGCAAGGGCAGCTATTGGCTACTGGCTATTGAACTTCCTTTTTCTAGTCCCGTCATACGTCATCGCGTTCTAAACAATCTGACTTTCGTGTGATCGTGTGTAGGCAAGTCCGTTTCAGCGGAACTCCGTCGGAACTCCGTCGGAAAGACCATCAGAGTCTATTCTGATGGAAAGTCCGGTCGTGTGTACGCGGCATAACATGTTGAGCTGAGCACTTTATTATTTTGTATATGAGTTAGCGCAGCTATATATGCACAAATATTTTGGAAGTATTTGGGTGACTGTGTTGCTGCCCGATTGCTTCCACATACCCCTGGTAATGTGCGCCTCCCCCCCGTGCGCCCCTGCTACAGTATGTACCTCGGGCTCCGCTTACCCAACTGCAAGCCCGTGACCGGATAGCACCTCGCTGCCGAGTAGGGGGGTAGGGAGCTGAGCAGACACACGTCCGTTTTAGTCATTTCCGTGTCCCCCGGTCAGTTTCCCAAGCTAGAATGGCCAAGAAAGAATGTAATGCAGAGCGATCTGCACTGTATTACATTCAGTGGAGCACAGGGGAGACATCCAGGGTCTTGTAGAACCTGTCACCAAGACTTTTTGTCCGTTATGTGATGAAATAAAAGTTAAGTAAAAAAAAAAAAAAAAGGAACTGTAAAAAAATAAAGTTACACCCAATCACATAAAATTCCCCCAAAAATCCTTGAGCCCCCCATGTATACACACACGTATAAACATAAACGAATGCGTCAGCACGCATACTCATGAAAATGTTGATTGGGTCAAACATGTTACATATCGCCACGCACACTGGAGTGAGAGCAATATTTCTAGCACAAGACCTCCTCCGTAACGTTAAACTGATGACCTATAGGGGGCTTTTAAAGTGTCATCTAAGGAAAATATAGGGTACCGAAGTTTGTCGTTATTTCACAGGCGCGCGCAAATTTAAGGTTTGACATGTTGGGTATTTATTTACTCAGTGCAACCTCATCTTTTATATTTTAGCAAAGAATTTAGTAATTTATTGCATTTGTGTGCCCTAAAATGTACTTAATTGTATTTTTTATTGAAATTTTGAGTTTATTAGACCTTTATGGTAATGTTGTATGATATAAAAAATTGGAAATACCACTATTTTATTCTCTAGGGTGTCTGTTTTGGAAAAATATAAAATATTTTGGGAGCTTTAGGTAATCTTCAGGGCTAAAATTATTTTTTAAGCATGTGTGCAAAAAAGTGCAAAAACGGCACTGGCAGTGAAAGGGTTAAAGGGCAACCACTTTCTTGGCAAAAATAGCAAATAAAAAATAATATAGCTTATACAATTATAACACAAGTCATATTGTAATTCAATGTTATGAAAAATTACCTTTCCTTTTCAATCTGCAGCGCTTGAATTTTTTGTAAAATGCAATGCAAGATGGCTACCTGGAGGCACTCTGTATACAGATGGTGTTTAGAACGCCCCCAGAAATGTCATTTTCACTTTGAGTGATTGTCTTACTGATTCTCCTAGAAGTCTACACTAAGATGCAAATCTGATTTTGAGTATCTCCTGCAACAAAAATGTACTTTTTAGTGAGATACTCCCAAAGGGAAATCACATCTAAAGGCATGCAGACCTTGCCACTTTCCTCATTGGAACACTGCAGGTGCAGCAGCTAATTGATCATTATAAAATCACTCCCATACAGGTTCACTTTGCACACTGACACAGACAAACAAACCACTTTTTCTTCAGAATAACAAAAGGTAGCGGGCAGTCAGTGGCATCGCTGAAAGGAAAGAAATGTCAATGAGTTTGTGGTGTAACTGGTAGGAAAACAGGTCCCCCGAGTCAGTGGTGTCACTGAACAGAAAATATGTCCCTGAGTCATTGGTGTCATTGAAATGAAAGAAATGTCAATGAATTGCTGATGTTACTGAAAGGAAAATTCCCCTGCGTGTGTTGTCACTAAAAGGAAAAAATGTCCCTGAGTTGGTGGTGTAACTGAGGAGAAAAAATTTCCCTGCATTGGTGGTGTCACTGAGAAAAAAAAATGTCCCTGAATTGGTGGTGTCACTGAGAAAAAAAATGTCCTTGCATCTGTAATGTCACTTGAAGAATCTACAAAGCTCCTTCCACACAACACCTCCCTAGTACAAAGGTTTTTCACAATTCTAGCCCCTCTCCAATACAAAACTCATCACTAGGGATAAGCTCAGGTGTGTTTGGGCACAAGTCTATCCTGAGCTATCCTGGCAGGAGGCTGTCAAAGACAACAATCAAAGGCAGTGGAGGCATTCTTTGTCCTGCAGCTACATGTATATATGCCCCATGCTTACATGTGGCTACAGGTGAGAAATAGCGTTGCCGCCTTTGACAGCCACCCAGCAGGATAGCTCAGGCAGGTTAGGACATATGTCCGAATAAATCTGAGCTCATCGCAACTCATCCCCCACCCCACTCCCCTCAATGCAGAGCTCTTATCCCATTCCCCCTCTCCTAACTACAAAGTTTTCTCTGCATTCCATTATAGAGCTCATTCGCCCACCCCAAGCTGCTTACCCAGTCCTCAGTGCAGTAGGAGTATCTGCCTGGAGACTGGGCTGTCATGCTCTGTGTGAGCGCTTCCTGCTCTGCAGTATGAGAGCCCAGCCTCCAGGCAGCTACTCCTACTGCACTGAGGAGGCACTGTCACTCATAAACAGAAGCTGGCACAGGTAGTTACTCCTGTCAGTGGGAGGTAGGGAGAAGAGAGCAATGCCCCCTTCTCTACATACAGCTGCTGCGTCCAGAGCACATTCCCCTTCTGCCCCCCCACCTAGTCCTGGACCTGCATGGAATGCTAATGGGCAACTAGATTACTTGGGATGTTCAGAGGTTAATGGATGACACAGGATGCTCAGTGGTCCCTGGATGACACAGGTTGCTCGAAGGTTGGCACTAATGATAGAGGAGGCAAATAAGGTATTATAGCAGGAGGGGGCTTAGCAAAATTATATTGATGTGTTACTCGAACACATCAATTTAAAGTGATTGTAAGGCCCCTTTCACACGTGTGGATCCGTGTTGATCTGACCCGTGAACATCGGCTTGCTAAGCGGGGATCGCTCCGTTGATCCCCGCTGAGCTGGCGAATGACCGCCCTGTCAGATCTCCACTCTCCCCTATGGGGGATCGGATGAACACGGACCGTCTGTCCGTGTTCATCCGATCCACTCTGCAGATGGATAGAAAAATAGGATTTTCTTCCGTCTGCAGAATCGGACAATAGTGGGGCCAGATGATATTGGGTGTTAGCGGATGTTCATCCGCTGACACCCGCTATCCTATAGGGATGCATGTATGTCCGTATTTCATCCGAAAATGGATGGATGAAATACGGACATTCAATCCGTACGTTTGAAAGGGGCCTAAAGGTAATTAAAAAAAAAAAAATAACAAACATGTCTATACTTATCTGCTCTGTACAATAGATTTGCACAGATTGGCAACGAACCTCCTCTTTTCGGATCTCCTGCTGCCACGCCTGGCCCATCCTCTCTGTCCAGTGCCCCCATGGGAAGCCACTTCCCATTGGGGCACTCGTGCATGCTCAGGGCAGCCATCAGAAATTTCTGGGCCCCTTACACAGCTTTATTCCTGCCCCCCTCCCCCCCAAGCATGATCACCAACACTGCCTAGGGCTTGCCCACGGGCCATCTTACCAAATCCACACACCGGTCACCTCACCTGTACGCACTCAGTCCTGTATATATGTCAGCCTTCCTCACACCTGTATATATGTCAGTCCCCCCCCACAAACACACCTGTATATATGTCATCCCCCACACACACCTGTATATATGTCAGCCCCCCACACACACACCTATATATATGAAAGTCCCCCAGCCACACGCCTGTATATATTGCAGTCCCACATATACACAAACCTGTAAACACACAAGGTTCTGGCCCCTCTCTGTACACAAAACGCCCCCCTCCATTTCCTTCACAGCCCCTACTTGTAAAGAAGATCTTCCTACCTGGTCCAAGTTCGTTTCACAAAGCTGACATGTTGCTGGCACCGAGAAGCACAGTACACGAGGGGTGCACATGTGCATAGTAGCCAGAGATGGCAGTAAAGAGCTCGATGTCTGAGCTCAATGCCACAGAATGCAGAATGAGCCGAGATCGATTATTTAATGCATGGCACGGCTCCCCTTCACCTGTCCTGCCTTCTTCTGGCCTGGGCGGGCCCTTCACAGCTGTACCCCCCTGTTGGCAGCCTTTTATGTGGTCAAACCCAAGCCCCACTGCTGCGTCTATTGACACAGACAGTGGGACTCAGCCCCAGCCCCTCACTCCCTCGTCACTGGCTTTGAGTGACACCACTGTGAGCCAATGGCTCCCGGTGCCCCAGCAAAGCCAGAGAGACCTGGAAGCGAGCAGAGAAAAGATCTGCAGATGTGCATGGTGCTGGATCGAATGAGGGATCAGGTAAGTAAAAGGGGGGGTGGGGGGGGGAAGCTGACACCTATTTTTTACCTTATTGCAAGGAATGCATTAAGGTAAAAAAATGTTTACGCTTTACAACCACAATGTAAAGCTTTGCTAATCATTGGCAACTGAGCTGGCGCTGCAGGTGAAATCTGAAAGTGCCTAAGGGCACGTTCTATGGAGAAAATCCTCTGCTGCATCGGAAAGGAGGTAAGTCTTGCAGGATAGAGACAAAGATCCTTTGACAGGTAAAACTTTCTATGTATTTCCTTGTATATTATCCTACAATGTGTACAATGCCTCAAATGATGCTGTAGGCAGGTCTATAATTACAGATAATGGTTTCCCAGGTGCATTTCTGCCCCTCGTGTCATGTGATAATTTCATTAAAAGATTAACACTAGAATGCACTACTGGAGGCCTAGTCTGCTGTTTTACCTGCTAAAGAATTTTTTTTTCTGTCCATTTAGATCTGAGATGCTCTGCCACACCATATAGCCCTGCCTGGCAGGAGGAGAACTGATTTTATTCTGCGCAGTTCAGTAACTCCTCATCACCCCCACCCTGTGATAGGACATTGAAATTAAAAGCAGAAGACTGATGAGCTTTTCTACTTGCTCTCTCCTCCTATCAGCATGATCTCTGAAGTGCAACTAATTTGCTCCTCGTGTTGCTTCTTACTCCTTCAGTCTATGGATTTGTAGTATTTTGTGTCAATTATATGCTTAATGTTCAGCTTTAAGAGCCAGTTCACACCAGAAACACACATGAATGCAGTGCACGTCCCTGTGAATACCCCTGCAGTAAGATTTTCAATCTATTAATTTGAATGGGCTGAAATTGCACTGGATCGCATAAAAAGTAACGCATGCACTACTACCAAATGACGTGGTACTGCGCCACCATGCACCCTGGTCCCCGCAAATGCAGTGCATTTGCAATCTGTGTTTGGGATGCTGTTAACAATGTATTTGCACCCACAGCAGATCGCAAATAACAGCATGATTTGAACACGATGTGGGAAACGCACACAGAACGCACCATTTCACGCACCACTTTCTGGTGTGAATTGGCCCTAAAGGCTAACTCTAGCCACAAATAAAAAAATAATATTAAATATTTCACCCAGCTGATGAAGAATATAGTGCTTTTTTTCTGGTAGATTATCTAACACAGAGGAAAACAAACCTTAAAACCCAATTAAACTTTTTAAATCAGCTAAATATATTCCATTGCATTGAGTGATTCACTGCTTCCACTGCAGAATGAGACCACTGCTTATACACACAGAGTACGAGGTTTGCACATGCTTGCAGGAAACAACCTCCCTTAGCCTTTCTTTACATTAACGTGCCTTGAAATCGTCCGACCTCATCTTAAATTGCACAATTTTCAAGCCGCATTTAAGTGTGACTTCGGATGCGACTTGAAAGACATCTGTGTGGCTTCATGCATAGATGTCTATTGAAGTCGAACCTAAATCACCAAAAGTAGTGCAAAAACTACTTTTGCAAATCGGCGCGGGGCCACAAAGTCGATTAGAATGCTGCCATTGCCGGAAACAGGCTGTGACTTGTCATGTGATTTAATCTGTCTCTCTCATACGCAGACTGTATGCAGCATTTTTGGGAGAAGAAACTGCAAGTTTGATGAACTCTTGATGAACTCTTGTGGGAGCCTAAACTTAATCAGCTTTAAAATGTTTCTGAATATTGCTTTTGATTGGTCTTACTGATATATACTGTATATATATATATATATATATATATATATATATATATATATATATATATATATATACCCTTCTCTGAGCACATTGTCTTTTATGTACGCTACATCGATGATGTCCTGCTCATTTGCAGTGGGGGACCCTACAGAGTTAATTATTCTAGACCTGGTTTTATCTCATGATCAACAGAATAATATTACTAGCAATCATACAAAACCCACACGTGGCAACTCCTATCTTCATTTTGAAATCTGCCACCACCCAACCTGGAAGAAAAATATTCCCAACGGACAGGGCCGTCTTTAATATGGTTTTGGCCCTGGGCAAACTTTTTTTTTGGGCCCCCTCCAAATGCAATTTTGCTCTTCACCCCAACATCTCAAAAAACAGACACACACATAGAATTATCTAAAAAAAAAAACTTTGCAGACCCCCTTCACAGCAGTCCCATGGTGTCCTCAGTTCCCTTTCATGTCACAGCACTGCATTACATTGCAGCCTCTTCACATAACAGTGCCCCATTACATTGCAGACATTTTCACTTTATAGTGCCCCTTTACACATCACAGCGCCCCCATTACATTAGAGTGCCCCTTATGTCATAGTGCCCCTTTACACATCACAGCACCCCAATTACATTGCACTCATTGTCACATCACACATTCACATGTACAGTGCCTTGAAAAAGTATTCACCCCCTTGGCATTTTTCGTGTTTTGTTACCTCACAACCTGGAATTAACATGGATTGTTTGAGGATTTACATCATTTAATTTACAGAACATGCCCACAACTTTTATTTTTTTCATTGTGAAGAAAACAACAAATAGGACAAAATAACAAGAAAACTCAATGTGCATAACTATTCACCACCCTAAAGTCAATATTTTGTAGAGCCACCTTTTGCGGCTATCACAGCTCCAAGTCGCTTTGTATAAGCCTCTATGAGCTTGCCACATCTTACCACTGGGATTTTTGCCCATTCCTCCTTGCAAAACTGCTCCAGCTCCTTCAAGTTGGATGGTTTGCGCTTGTGAACAGTAATCTTTAAGTCTGACCACAGATTTTCTATTGGATTGAGGTCTGGGCTTTGACTAGGCCAATCCAACACATTTACATGTTTCCCCTTAAACCACTCAAGTGTTGCTTTAGCAGTGTGTTTGGGGTCATTGTCCTGCTGAAAGGTGAACCTCCATCCTAGCCCCAAATCACACACAGAGTGGTACAGGTTTTACTCAAGAATATCCCTGTATTTAGTACCATCTTTCCCTCAACTCTGACCAGTTTCCCAGTCCCGACTGCTGAAAATCACCCCAGCAGCATGATGCTGACACCACCATGTTTCACTGTGGGGATGGTGTTCTTTGGGTGATGTGATGTGTTGGGTTTGCACCAGACATAGTGTTTGTTTTGATGGCCAAAAAGTTAAATTTTAGTCTCATCTGACCAAGAGCACCTTCCTCCATACATTTTGGGAGTCTCCCACATGCCTTTTCGCAAACTCAAAACATGCCATTTTGTTTTTTGCTGAAAGTAATGGCCTTATTACTTCTCGCCACTCTGCCATAAAGCCCAACTCTATGGAGCGTACGGCTTATTGTCGTCCTATGTACAGATACTCCAGTCTCTGCTGTGGAACTCTGCAGCTCCTCCAGGGTTATCTTAGGTCTCTGTGCTGCCTCTCTGATTAATACCCTCCTTGCCCGGTCTGTGAGTTTTAGTGTGCGGCCGTCTCCTGGCTAGGGATGAGCTTCGTGTTCGAGTCGAACCCATGTTCGACTCGAACATCGGCTGTTCGATCGTTCGTCGAATTGCGAACGATATGGGCCGTTCCCGCCAAATTCGTGTGGCGCGTCACGGCCCATAATTCACTGCGGCATTGCAGTGCATTGCTTGCTGATGATTGGCCAAGCATGCACTATGACCCGCATGCTTGGCCAATCACAGCGCCGCCTTAACAGAGAGCCATAATTGGCCAAAGCCAAGGAGGCTTTGGCCAATTATGGCTCAGGGGATTTAGTACACGCCCCACACTATATAAGGCCGGCCCTGTGCAGTGTGTTCCGGTGTGCTTAGAGAGAGAGAGAGACAGTGTCATTTCATTTGAGTTAGCTAGCTTAGGCAGGACAGTCAGTCAGTTAGCTGCACTTAAAGTGTATTGTGTATATATATGCATCCCAGGTGTTGCATATATATATATATATATACACTGTATTCAGTTTAGCTAGATCCATTCCTGTTATCTTCTAGACTATTTACATTTAGTGCAGTGCGTCCTGCTCACAGTGTTCAGCTAGATCCGTTCCTGTTATATTCCTACTGACAGGCAGGCTTGTCTTGTTACAGCATTTTGAAGAAAATTACTGGTGTTCTTTTGATCCTATTAGTACCACAGTCAGGCAGCTAGACTATTTACATTTAGTGCAGTGCGTCCTGCTCACAGTGTTCAGCTATCTGTTATCTTCTTACTGACAGGCAGGCTTGTCTTGTTACAGTATTTTAAAGAAAATTACTGGTGTTCTTTTGATCCTATTAGTACCACAGTCAGGCAGCTAGACTATTTACAGTTAGTGCAGTGCGTCCTGCCCACAGTGTTCTGCTAAACCTACAAGTAAGTGGGGTGCGTCCTGCTCACAGTGTTCAGCTAAACCTACAAGTTAGTGGGGTGCGTCCACCTCACAGTGTTCAGCTAAACCTACAAGCTAGTGGGGTGCGTCCTGCTCACAGTGTTCAGCTAGATCCGTTTCTATTATCTTCTTACTGACAGGCAGGCTTGTCTTGTTACAGTAAATACAGCTACCTGAAGAAAATTGCTGGTGTTCTTTTGATCCTATTAGTACCACAGTCAGGCAGCTAGACTATTTACAGTTAGTGCAGTGCGTCCTGCTCACAGTGTTTTGCTAAACCTACAAGTTAGTGGGGTGCGTCCTGCTCACAGTGTTCAGCTAAACCTACAAGTTAGTGGGGTGCGTCCACCTCACAGTGTTCAGCTAAACCTACAAGCTAGTGGGGTGCGTCCTGCTCACAGTGTTCAGCTAGATCCGTTTCTGTTATCTTCTTACTGACAGGCAGGCTTGTCTTGTTACAGTAAATACAGCTACCTGAAGAAAATTGCTGGTGTTCTTTTGATCCTATTAGTACCACAGTCAGGCAGCTAGACTATTTACAGTTAGTGCAGTGCGTCCTGCTCACAGTGTTCTGCTAAACCTACAAGTTAGTGGGGTGTGTCCTGCTCACAGTGTTCAGCTAAACCTACAAGTTAGTGGGGTGCGTCCACCTCACAGTGTTCAGCTAAACCTACAAGCTAGTGGGGTGCGTCCTGCTCACAGTGTTCAGCTAGATCCGTTTCTGTTATCTTCTTACTGACAGGCAGGCTTGTCTTGTTACAGTAAATACAGCTACCTGAAGAAAATTGCTGGTGTTCTTTTGATCCTATTAGTACCACAGTCAGGCAGCTAGACTATTTACAGTTAGTGCAGTGCATCCTGCTCACAGTGTTCTGCTAAACCTACAAGTTAGTGGGGTGCGTCCACCTCACAGTGTTCAGCTAAACCTACAAGTTAGTGGGGTGCGTCCACCTCACAGTGTTCAGCTAACCCTTCAAGCTAGTGGGGTGCGTCCTGCTCACAGTGTTCAGCTAGATCCGTTTCTGTTATCTTCTTACTGACAGGCAGGCTTGTCTTGTTACAGTAAATACAGCTACCTGAAGAAAATTGCTGGTGTTCTTTTGATCCTATTAGTACCACAGTCAGGCAGCTAGACTATTTACAGTTAGTGCAGTGCGTCCTGCTCACAGTGTTCTGCTAAACCTACAAGTTAGTGGGGTGCGTCCACCTCACAGTGTTCAGCTAAAGCTACCTGTAGAAGGTTGGTGGTGTTCTCATACTACAGGCAGGCAGTTGATTTTGCTAGCTGCAGTATCAGTACAGATATATATATATATATATATATATATATATATATATATATATATCCCAGCTTAGTGCAGCTACAGGCCATTAGTATGTCTGGAAGGCCAAGAAGGAGAGGCAGACAGTCACAAGCCAATAAGAGAGGGCAAGCAGGCTCTGTGTCTAGTGCTGGTCGTGGAGACGGTGCATCCTCATCAGCACGTGCCCATGGGACACGCTTGGCCTTTTTTTCGGCAGCTGGCCATGTTGAGCCGCAACATGCGGAAGACTTGGTCGAGTGGATGACCAAGCCGTCCTCATCCTCCTCATCCTCTCTCACCCATGCCCAGGGTACTTTGTCTGGCAAAGCAGCGGCCTCTTCCCTCGGCTCAATGTCATCAGTGACTCCTTCCCTAGCCCCACCATGTCCTCCTGAGGAGTCCCTCGAACTGTTTGACCACAGTGTTGGGTACATGCTCCAGGAGGATGCCCAGCGTTTGGAAGGCTCTGATGATGATACTGAGCTCGATGAAGGCAGTAACACGAGCACGGACAGAGGGGGTGCCCAAGAAGGACAGCAATCTGGCAGTCATGCTCCCCCTGCTGCAGCATACTGCCAGGTTTGCTCCAGTGATGAGGAGGGAGGGGATGATGAGGTCACTGACTCAACGTGGGTGCCTGATAGGAGAGAGGAGGAGGAGGAGGCGGCACATCACCAACGAGGCAGGATGCCCTCCAGGGGCCAGCCTAAGGGCAGCACATTGACTGCATCACACCCCAAAGCTCCACATGTGCAGGGCGCTGCAGTCTCTGCGCGTTATTCAAAAAGTTCTTTGGTGTGGGCCTTTTTTGAGACGAGTGCATCAGATCGCACCGCTGCTATTTGCAACATATGTCTCAAGCGTATCTCGCGTGGCCAAAACATCTCCCGCTTGGGTACCACATGCTTGACCAGACATATGTTGACCTGCCATGCAGTTCGTTGGCAAGCGTATCTAAAAGACCCACACCAAAGAACAAAGAGGACCTCTGCTTGCTCCTCATCAGCTGAGATTTCCAACCCCACTAGACCTTCAGTCCTCTCTGAGACCTGCACTGAGAGGAATGAAGGTGTAGAATTAGGTGTGTCACAGCCACGTACTTGTGGGCAATCTGATTTTGGTACACCGACGTCAGATTGTACCAGGCAAATTTCCCTGCCCCAGCTGCTGCACCGCCGAAAGAAGTTTGCTCCCAGCCATCCACATGCCCAACGGTTGAATGCTAGCTTGGCAAAATTGCTAGCACTTCAACTGCTGCCTTTTCAGTTGGTAGACTCTGCCCCCTTCCGTGAGTTTGTGGAATGTGCGGTTCCTCAGTGGCAGGTACCCAAACACCACTTTTTCTCACGGAAGGCAATTCCGGCTCTCTACCAGCATGTGGAAGGCAATGTCCATGCCTCGCTGGACAGGGCGGTCAGCGGTAAGGTGCATATTACCGCTGACTCATGGTCCAGCAGGCATGGACAGGGACGTTACCTAAGTTTCACGGCGCATTGGGTGACTCTGCTGGCAGCTGGGAAGGATGCAGGACAAGGTGCAGTAGTGTTGGAGGTTGTTCCGCCACCACGCCTCCAAAATGCTAATGATTGTGACACACCTCTCTCCTCCACCCCCTCCTCTTCTTCTTCCTCCATGGCCTCTTCCTCGGAACCAGCGGTGCTCCGTAGTCGTTCAAGGGGCTACGCAAGTACGCAGGCCAAAAGATGCCATGCGGTGCTTGAGCTGGTGTGCTTGGGGGACAGGAGCCACACTGGGGCAGAGGTTTTGTCAGCTCTGCAGGGGCAGGTTCAGAGGTGGTTGAAGCCACGCCAACTTAAGGCAGGAATGGTGGTTTGCGACAATGGCACCAACCTCCTCTCTGCCCTCCGACAGGGACAAATGACCCATGTGCCCTGTTTGGCTCACGTCCTTAACTTGGTGGTGCAGCGGTTCTTGGGCAGGTACCCGGGCTTACAGGATGTCCTGAGGCAGGCCAGGAAAGTCTGTGTGCATTTCCGCCGGTCATATAATGCCAGTGCTCGGCTGACGGACCTCCAAAAGGAGTTTAACCTGCCCAAGAACCGCCTAATCTGTGACATGCCCACCAGGTGGAACTCAACGTTGGCCATGCTGCAGCGGCTGCACACGCAGCAGAGGGCCATCAATGAGTACCTGTGCGACTATGGCACCAGGACAGGGTCAGGGGAGCTTGGTTTTTTTTCCCCACGCCAGTGGGCCATGATCAGGGATGCATGCACTGTCCTGTCACCATTTGAGGAGGCCATGAGGATGGTGAGCAGTGACAGTGCATGCATCAGTGACACTGTCCCCCTTGTCCACCTGTTGGAGCACACGCTGCGTGGAATAATGGACAGGGCACTTGAGGCAGAACAGAGGCAGGAAGAGGAGGACTTCCTTAGCTCTCAAGGCCCCCTTTATCCAGACAGTGTTCCTGCGTGCCCGCCGATCACACAGGAAGAGGAGGAGGAGGAAGAGGAGGAGGAGGAGGAGGAAGATTGTGTCAGTATGGAGGTGGAGCCTGGCACTCAGCATCAGCAGCAGTCTTTAAGGGATCAGTCCCAAGAAACACATGGACTTGTACGTGGCTGGGAGGAGGTGGCTGCGGACCATGTCGTCCTTAGTGACCCAGAGGACTCCGGACCGAATGCCTCAGCAAACCTACGCTGCATGGCCTCCCTGATCCTGCAAAGCCTGCGTAAGGATCCTCGTATTCGTGGTATCAAGGAGAAGGACCAATACTGGCTGGCAACCCTCCTTGATCCACGTTACAAGGGTAAGGTTGCGGACCTTATCTTGCCATCGCAGAGGGAGCAGAGGATGAAACATCTTCGGGAGGCCTTGCAGAAAGGTCTGTGCAACGCGTTCCCAGAGGCTGGGAGGTTACAAACTCCTGTTTCTGGACAACGTGTTGCTGAGGCTTCGGTCAGTCAAAGAAGGAGCGGTGGAGAAGGTGGCCGTCTGACCGATGCGTTCAGACAATTTTTTGGTCCGCAGCCCCAAGGTATGATCGGTTCCAGCAACCATCGCCAGCGTCTGTTTTACATGGTGCAGGAATACCTAGGGGCAAGATCAGACTTGGACACCTTTCCCACCGAAAATCTTCTGGGTTACTGGGTCTTGAGGATGGATCACTGGCCAGAGCTTGCACAGTATGCAATTGAGCTACTGGCCTGTCCTGCATCCAGCGTTCTTTCGGAACGCACATTCAGTGCTGCTGGAGGCGTGGTAACCGATCACAGGGTGCATCTGTCCACTGACTCGGTCGATCGACTGACCTTCATAAAAATGAATGAGTCTTGGATCACCACCAGCTACCAAGCACCTGATGCTGATGTAACCGAATAATTTTTTTTGAAATCTCAGATCCCTTCAAAGACTGCCTATGCTGATGCTGAGTGACTATCCCTGAGTAATTATCCTCTTCCTCCTCAATCATCACGCTGATAGCTTGTAAGAACATTTTTGGTTCTGGGTGCCACCACCAGTGCCTAAGGCACAATTTTTCAGCCCCTGTTTAACAGGGGCGTGTAATTACGATTTTTGATGTAATACTTTGCAGCAGGGCTCGTTCCTGCATTCCAACTAGAGTGTCTGTGAGGGGTTGCAGTGTTGTGGCACCAGCACCAGTGCCTAAGGCCCAATTTTTCAGCCCTTGTTTAACAGGGGCGTGTAATTACAATTTTTGATGCAATACTTTGCAGCAGGGCTCGTTCCTGCATTCCAACTAGAGTGTCTGTGAGGAGTTGCATTGTTGTGGCACCAGCACCAGTGCCTAAGGCCTAATTTTTCAGCTCCTGTTCAACAGGGGCATGTAATTACAATTCTTGATCTAATATTTCACAGCAGAGCCCTGTGAGGGCTTACAGTGTTGTGGCCACAGCAACACCTAAGGCCCAAATTTCTGCTGAGTATATAGGGCAGGACCCTACTTTCAAACAACTAACTTACAAACAACTCCTACTTGCAAACGGAAGGAGACAACAGGAAGTGAGAATAAATCTACCCCTAGGAAGGGAAATTCTCTCCTGTAAGAGTTAATATGGGAAAAACATTTCTCCTTTCCACTGATGCTTTCCAATCCATTGGGACAAAAAGTGAGGTGAAATCTTCTGAAGAGGAGGAAAGACAGCAAAACAAATGTCACAGGGGTGATAACCCTTCCCTATGTTTTCCAAAAAGCTTAAAAAAGATTTTTTGGCTTGAGCTAAACACGTTAAAAATGTACCCGTTCAAAATTACAAAGAGATTCTACTTAACAACAAACCTACAGCCTGTATACTGCTGTTCAGAGTATATAGGGCCTGGTGGCCCCACACCTTTCCTTATTTTAATTTGGGTGCGGGGTTCCCCTTAATATCCATACAAGACCCAAAGGGCCTGGTAATGGACTGGGGGGTACCCATGCCGTTTGTCTCACTGATTTTCATCCATATTGCCAGGACCCGACATTACATTAAACCCGCAAGCAGTTTTAAATGAGATTTTTTCCTTTAAAAATGACATTTGGTGCAGGGACTGTTCTAAACACGGGAAACACGCGTCACTTTACAGGCATACTATAGACACCCCTCAGGTACGATATTTAAAGGAATATTTCACTTTTTTTTTTTTTACTTTAAGCATCATTAAAATTAGTGCTCCCGAAAAAACGGCCGTTTTTAAAAGTTTTTTTTGCATTGATACATGTCCCCTGGGGTAGGACCCGGGTCCCCAAACCCTTTTTAGGACAATACCATGCAAATTAGCCTTTAAAATGAGCACTTTTGATTTCGAACGTTCGAGTTCCATAGACGTCAATGGGGTTCTAACGTTCGTGCGAACTTTCGGTCCGTTCGCAGGTTCTGGTGCGAACCGAACTGGGGGGGTGTTCGGCTCATCCCTACTCCTGGCAGGTTTGCTGTTGTGCCATGTTCTTTCCATTTGGTTATGATAGATTTGATGGTGCTCCTAGGGATCATCAAAGATTTGGACATATTTTTATAACCTAACCCTGACTTGTACTTCTCAACAACATTGTCCCTTACTTGTTTGGAGAATTCCTTGGTTGTCATGGCAGTGTTTGGTTAGTGGTGCCTCTTGCTTAGGTGTTGCAGCCTCTGGGGCCTTTCAAAAAGGTGTGTATATGTAATGACAGACTGCACACAGGTGAACATCATTTCACTAATTATGTGACTTCGGAAGGTAATTGGTTGCACCAGAACTTTTTATGGGCTTCATAACAAAGGGGGGAATACATACGCACATGCCAATTATCAGGTTTTTATTTCTGAAAAATAGTTTTATGTATATAGTTCTCTAATTTTACTTAACCAACTTAGACTATTGTGTTCTGATCCATCACATATAATTCAGATTAAAAAAACATTGACTTAAAGGCTGTAATTTAACAAAATTGGTAAAACGCCAAGGGGGTGAATACTTTTGCAAGGCACTGTATGTGTTTTGGCAGCCCATTCATTTGAATGAGCTGCCATGCCTGCGTTTGCAGGAACTGCAGGTAAGTCACATGGTTGCAAAAGCAGAATGGACAGACAGTGCTGTATTTCATTGCTTGATGGGCACTGGGCACGGCTATTACATGATGCATGTACCTTTTTTGATTGGGCTGCTGTGCCTGCGCAAATGTGGGCCACCAAAACACATACATGTGAACCAGCCAGGCCCAAAATAAGCCCATCAAGCAGTTAAATACAGACAGTAATGACGTGCTGTAAATAATGCTGTGTGCTCTGTAAAAAAAAAAAAATATAGCCACAGTCTCACTCAGCCTGGACTGCAGGTATGGTCAGCATTTTTAAACTTTCTACTATTTTACACATGTCATGGGGATAGGGAGCGGGAGCCAGGGGAGGAGAAAGAAGACCTACCTTGTCCTCCTGGCAAGCTCAGCTCCGATCAATTCTCCACAAACACTGCTAGTTTCACTTGACCAGGCACCAAGCAGCATTCCACTGTGGTCTGACTCCTCCTACCAAGGCCTTCGCTCCTCCTATCAGGTACACTGTGCACGCATAGCAAGGGGCGGGGCCAGAGCGTCAGTGGAGCTCAAGGCCCCCCCAACCGTGGCCCGCTCTTCGATCAAGAAAATGCAGCTCTGGCTCTGCTGCACTGTGCGTGCGCCACTGATGACAGTGACAGACTGCAGGGCCGCCCCCTCCATTAGTACAGACCCCCCAGGACAAACCACCCCTTCCCTATTAGTACAGACCCCCCAGGACAAACCACCCCCCTCAATGAGTACAGATCCTCCAGGACAAACCACCCCCCTCCATTAGTACAGATTCCCCCCCCACGACAAACCACCCCCCCTCCATTAGTACAGACTCCCTAGGACAAACCACCCCCCCTTCATTAGTGCAGACCCCCAGGACAAACCACCCCCCTCCATTAGTACAGACCCCCCCAGGACAAACCCCCCTCCATAAGTACAGACCCCCCAGGACAACCCCCCATTAGTACAGACCCCCTCAGGACAAACAGCCCCCCTCCATTAGTACAGACCCCTCCTCCATTAGTACAGATCCCCCCAGGACAAACCGCAGCAGGCAGGAGTTAGACACAGAGAGGAGGAGAACACATGTCAGGCACTGACCGCCCCCTCAGCGACATCACTGCGCAGCTTGTCTCTCTCCACACAGACATAGCTGCTCTGATCTCCGGCTTGCTTGCTCTCCTTCTCTGATAGGAGCAGGAAGGGGGGTTGGGCTTGGGCAGGAAACACAGCGGCGGCGGCGGTGACTGGCAGAGAGCGCCGCCTCTGGACACAGACAAGGAGAGGAGGAGGAGGAGAGAGGGGAGTACTCGGGCGCTTTAGCGCCCCCACCTCTGTGGCGCCCGGGTGCACGTCACCCCGCGCAACCACCTAGGATCGGCCGTGACAGACTGCCTGTCTGTGTGTGTGGATTTTCAGTGCCGATTTGCGATCAGCACGCGGGCTTAACGGGCAGCTCTGCTTTGGGCCCCAAACAGTGACAGGTCCCTGGGCAGCTGCCCCGTTTGCCCTGCGGTAAAGACGGCCCTGCCAACAGACAATTTCATAGATTAAGAAGAAATTGTACAAGACTGGAAGATTATACTCTACAGGGTCAACATATGCAAAGAAAGTTTGAAGATAAGGGCTATCCTAGGGATTTCACGTGCAATAAAATAGTGGCGCTTCCTAAAAAAGATTACACCCTTACAGTGACTAATTTACTCTGCTAGTAAACACCTATTAAAGTGTACATCAATCAAAGAAAAAATGTTGTATATATTATATAAATGGTGAACACCAAGTGATCAAAAATCTAATAACAAGTTGTAACAAAGTGCCGACACAGCAAAAAATACAAAAAAGAGATAAATAAAATTATTATAATTGTTTTGTGTACTTTAGCACTTATGAGCAAGGATGTGACCCAATAACAGGGAAAAAGTTCATTTAATATTCGTGACAAAGTCCTCCAAACAAATGTGCGATATCTTCTTTCCAGACTTCCACCACAACCGGGTGTTATGCCCCGTACATATGGTCGGACTTTGTTCGGACATTCCGACAACAAAATCCTAGGATTTTTTCCTACGGATGTTGGCTCAAACTTGTCTTGCATACACACGGTCACACAAAGTTGTCGGAAAATCCGATCGTTTTAAACGCGGTGACGTAAAACATGTACGTCGGGACTATAAACGGGGCAGTGGCCAATAGCTTTCATCTCTTTATTTATTCTGAGCATGCGTGGCACTTTGTCCATCGGATTTGTGTACACACGATCGGAATTTCCGACAACGGATTTTGTTGTTGGAAAATTTTATCTCCTGCTCTCCAACTTTGTGTGTCGGAAAATCCGATTGAAAATGTCCGATGGAGCCCACACACGGTCGGAATTTCCGACAACACGCTCCGATCTGACATTTTCCATCGGAAAATCCGACCGTGTGTATGGGGCATTAGGTGAGCCCACTCCCAATGAAAAACTCACTCACCAGCTCCAATTGCCCCCACTTGCATGTAAGGCTACACAGCTTAATGAATCCAAACCACCGGGATTAAACCAACAATTCATCCATCCGAGTGTAAGTGCAAAATTCGTTCCATATGTGAATGAGAAAAAATGCTCCAATAGTGTGATACGTACAACCAGTTTAATAGCACACACTTAAAACGAATCTCCAATGGTTAAACTCACACTTTTAAAATATAAAACTTGCACAGCAAACTTCCACAGCACACTGCATAAACAATGCACAGCACAACAACTTGTAAAAACTCCTGAGGGTTTGCGGTCACGGCGGACCCGAGTTATGCAGGCGTCTAATTCGATTCTCTCACCCGCTCCTCGCTCGTCCAGCTGCTTTGACAGGTCTCTTTCCTTGGTAGGCTACACCGAGACGCTCATCTCCCTTCACGTCACTCGTTACTGATGTCCACCACTGCACGGCCATGCCCCGACATGTTTCGTCACACCTGTGACTTATTCATGGGATAGGCCGCCCGGAATGTCCATCATTACTTATATACCCTCACATCAACAACTGATAGAAGATCGCTCAGTATGCTTGTGCCCTGTATGTACGCAGCGCCTGCGCACTATTCGTGTCCCCGTGAGCACAAACCCCCATTGCTAGGGAACGCTGCTCGGTAGATGCATGAAGTAAAAGACTGTAACGCTTAGTTATCAACTTTACACACACCTATTGTTATGCACTTCCCCAGTATCGATTATCTTCAAATCAAAGTTAATAACAGCGCATTGTATTACTTCACTAATTCTTAATTTATATAATGGACCCTAAATGTTAAAAAATACGTGCTGGTTACTCAAAAGTGATCAAATATCACCTAGCAATCACCCACTCACAAGTGATCATAAAAAATGTTTAAAAACACTTATTTTTAAAATTACAAAATTATGCATATTTATTAAAATCAATGTTTAAAATAAATTAATATTTAGAATAAATTAGCAATTTATCTCCACAAAAACATATATGGGTAGCTGGAATATAGTGATCCTAAATAATCTGGACTATTTAATCCATGGGTAGGTGGCTCCTTATTCGTGTATTCCAGACGGTGTATTCTCGTCTAGGCTTATATCACATCCACCATACCCCACAATTACTATATGGTGCTATATATACTCTGGGGTGCAGAATCCACTGGGGCTTGCTCCCAACAACCACTGGTAGGTGTCGGCCAAAGACATATCATTAACTCCCCCTCGGTGTAAACCTGCATTAATCAAGCCTGTAGTCTCTATATTCAGATATTCCCCTCTCTATTTTATAACAATATATACTCTTCTCAGGTGATACCACATCATGTGACTGCGTGTGCCCACCACCCAGTGGGTACTCACCTTTCCATTACCATATGCATGCCAAATATAGAAATCTAAGACCCCCAACATATGATTACACCTAACAGGGGTTCAGACTCCATACAGGTATGCTACCTCGATCTTCTCCAGAAGCACATATACTATCCCCAAATAAAGTGACAGTGTTGTGCTAATGTCTTCTAAACTATCTCATCTGTAGGTGGGAGCTACAACACTCAAACAATTATTATTAAAATATTTATCTAATTAAAAATCATTAATAAAGCCGTTCAAATCTAGTTCGATATTGAAACCTTTAGGGGTCAAACTTTTAAAGAGGATTATCCATTCCGTTTCCCTCCGTGATAGATCCCTTATCCTATTGGATCCTGTAGGATATAGGATAAGGGATCTATCACGGAGGCTGTCACATACCCTCTTCCACCGGGCTTCCATCATTACCTCACATGGTTCATTACATCTCTTTTCCATGCCTAACCAGCAAGCCAACTGGATGATGTTAACCCTTCCCTACCTGGATGTCATTGGGACACTGCTTATTTTAATATTTTAATACTAGTATCTATACTGGCTATATGCTTCTATGACTGATTTCTGCAACCTCTGCAATTTTCTATATTTTGCAGTTGTTCATCTTACTCAAGTGCAAAAAACTAACTTTTTACTTAACCAATGGTTTACAAGTATTTATGACTTTCACCCATAGAGCATTGCTCTGTTGTCTTCTGTTTCTTGTTACCCATTTTCCAGTGGTTGGCAGCTGCACTGGGTTTTAGTCCATTCCACATTTTCCTGGGCATCTACATCTATATATATGACTGACAGCTCCTAGTGTTTAAGGAACTTGGTGTTCATTAAAAAGGAGTAAATAAGAGAAGCTCATTGTTATGGGTTTATACACAATTTAAGAACCAATGTCAACAAGTTTTTGCCCACTTCTGAACCTTTCCTCATTCTAATGTTGTTTCAAAAGTGGAGGTTTCCTTTTAAAAACATTTAAATTTAATATGACAAATGTCCTCAACCCCCCCCCCCCTCCTTAACCATGATGTCTGACACTGGCTCTCAGACAATACCACACTGCAATAGACCATCACACATCACTGGGGTTGATTTACTAAAACTGGAGAGTGAGTGCAAAATCTGGTGCAGCTGTGCATAGTAGCCAATCAGTTTCTAACTTCAACTTGTTCAATTAAGCTTTGACAAAAAAAAAAAAACAGAAATTTGTTCCCATCTGATAGGCTAGGGCTGGCAGGCCATGTCTTGTATGCTTCTTTTCCCTTAACATAACCATGTATGCTTTGCTTTACAGCCGGCTGCACACTGCGCATGCGCAAGCTGGGCTGTACTTTATAAATGGTCCTGCAGCCTTCTAGGACCTGTGATGTGTCCCAGAAAGTTTTGGGCGGGGGGGCTGAATTTCCGCTTGGGTCGCCTAGGTGATCCAAGCAGAAGTGAGAGTGGGTACCTGTCAAAATTTGGTACCCATTCTGCTCCCTCAAAATGTTCAATATGACAGAGGAAGGGGGGAGGAGGAAGAGCAGAACTTCCCCTTTTGGGTGAAAATACATTTTTTCAGAGTTGACTTTGCCTACCACCTGTAGCTTCCCAGAGATGTTTTCTATAGTCAAGGTGCAACTTAAGAAGTATTTTTGCCCAGACAATTTTGGAAAACCTATAGGGAAGTTGAGAGCAAGAAAAAGAGTGGAAGCAGAAGAGGGATGAGAGAACAAGATGACCAAACACCACTGTCCCTAATTCTACATATATTAAACTATATACAGCCAGGTCCATAAATATTGGGACATCAACACAATTCTAATCTTTTTGGCTCTATACACCACCACAATGGATTTGAAATGAAACGAACAAGATTTGCTTTAACTGCAGACTTTCAGCTTTAATTTGAGGGTATTTACATCCAAATCAGGTGAACGGTGTAGGAATTAAAAATGATGTGCCTCCCACTTTTTAAGGGACCAAAATTAATGGGACAATTGGCTGCTCGGCTGTTCCATGGCCAGGTGTGTGTTATTCCCTCATTATCCCATTTACAAGGAGCAGATAAAAGGTCCAGAGTTCATTTCAAGTGTGCTATTTGCATTTGGAATCTGTTGCTGTCAGCTCTCAATATGAGATCCAAAGAGCTGTCACTATCAGTGAAGCAAGCCATCATTAGGCTGAAAAAACAAAACAAACCCATCAGAAAACACTAGGTGTGGCCAAATCAACTGTTTGGAACATCCTTAAAAAGAAAGAACGCACCGGTGAGCTCAGCAACACCAAAAGACCTGGAAGACCATGGAAAACAACTGTGGTGGATGACCGAAGAATTCTTCCCTGGTGAAGAAAACACCATTCACAAGAGTTGGCCAGATCAAGAACACTCTCCAGGAGGTAGGCGTATGTGTGTTAAAGTCAACAATCAAGAGAAGACTTCACCAGAGTGAATACAGAGGGTTCACCACAAGATGTAAACCATTGGTGAGCCTCAAAAACAGGAAGGCCAGATTAGAGTTTGCCAAACAACATCTAAAAAAGCCTTCACAGTTCTGGAACCCCATCCTAATGACAGATGAGACCAAGATCAACTTGTACCAGAGTGATGGGAAAAGAAGAGTATGGAGAAGGAAAGGAACTGCTCATGATCCAAAGCATACCACCTCATCAGTGAAGCATGGTGGTGGTAGTGTCATGGCGTGGGCATGTATTGCTGCCAAAGGAACTGGTTCTCTTGTATTTATTGATGATGTGACAGCTTACAAAAGCAGCATTATATGCTCATATTCAGCAAAATGCTTCAGAACTTATTGGGCGGTGATGTCTATGCCTTCCAGACTTCAGGCTGTCATTGAATGCAAAGGATTTGCAACCAAGTATTAACCACTTAAGCCCCGGACCATTTTGCTGGCCAAAGACCAGAGCATTTTTTGCAATTTGGCACTGCGTTGCTTTAACTGACAATTGCGCAGTCGTGCAATGTGGCTCACAAACAAAATTGATGTCCTTTTTTTCCCACAAATAAAGCTTTCTTTTGGTGGTATTTGGTCACCCCTGCGGTTTTTATTTTTTGCGCTATAAACAAAAAAAGAGTGACAATTTTGAAAAAAACACATTATTTTTTACATTTTGCTATAATAATTATCCCCCAAAAATATATAAAAAAAATTTTTTCCCTCAGTTTAGGCCGATACGTATTTTTCTACATATTTTTGGTAAAAAAAAATCGCAATAAGCATTTATTGATTGGTTTGCGCAAAAGTTATAGCGTTTACAAAATAGGGGATAGTTTTATGGCATTTTTATAAATATTTTTTTTTTACTAGTAATGGCGGCAATCAGCGATTTTTATTGTGACTACGACATTATGGCAGACACATTGGACATTTTTGACACATTTTTGGGACCATTGTCATTTATACAACAATCAGTGCTATACAAATGCACTGATTCCTGTGTAAATTACACTGACAGTGAACGGGTTAACCACTAGAGGGCAGTGTAAGGATTAAGTATGTCCTGGGGAGTGATTCTAACTGTGGGGGGGCGTGGCTACATGTGACATGTCACTGATCTCTACACCCGATCACAGGGAGCAGAGATCAGTGACACTGTCACTAGGCAGAATGGGGAGATGCTTGTTTACATTAGCATCTCCCCGTTCTTCCTCTCCATGAGGTGATTGCGGGTATCGCCACACCGCAATCGAGTCCACAGGACCCGTGACCCGACTCACGGAGCTCCCGGGTGGCGTGCACACGATGGCACAGCGGCAAATTTAAAGGGACGTACAGGTACGCCCATTTGCCCAGCCATGCCATTCTGCCGAGGAGCACAATTTTATTAATCGGGCTTACCCTAATGTTGGCATCTTTGTTATTAAGAGGCAGCCAAAAATAATCTAGGCATAGATAATGAGATTATGTTTTGTCTGTTTTTTTTTTTAATGTGTTGAAGGACATTAAAAAAGTAGTTGTATGTCACTATGTTTATATATTTTTACATGGAACAAAAAGAAGGTATATACAGTTACCCATAGCAAACAGTTTTTTTTTACATACCGTAATTAAGAACATAAAGTATAGGAACTAATTAAATACTTTTTTATTTGCTGCTGACATATTAAATGAACACTCTAGTCTAAAATGTAGAGATGGTTTAATATACATGTGTCCATTTTGCTTCATGCAGAAAGGCTGATGGACCCACATTAATTTTCAGCTCCAGGGCATATAGGCCTTTAATCCATCCCTAGTGTATTGTGTGAAACACGCTAAATTTGCCAGCATAGTTAACAACAGATTTTATCTGTTACCCGTTAGTGAATGTGTCAGCTTATGCATGCTGCATATGCTAGTATTGTCAGTATTCAGTAATGACTTGCAGAGTTTTTGTAGAATACTGATCACTCACAAACCTTCAGATTTGGGTTTGGAAGCTTTTATTAAAGGGAAACTATAATAGAAGCAGCATCTGACTTATTCTGGCCATACACTATACAATCTGATTGAATAATCTCTGTACAATCTCTTTTAGACTAGGAGGACACTCCCAAACAGTCCATTTAGCTAGTCAAGTAGACCCTTAAGCTGGGTAAACACATTGTGAGTTTTGTTTTTTATGTTCAAGCAGTGGGCTGAACTAAAAAAAACCTCACAGATATCTACATCCATACAAGTGATGTAGATGCAGGGATCTCCCCTGTGCTATTGTATTCTGACTGTGGGAATTTCTCTCCCTGTCAGAATACACTGATCGGCACTGGAGCCATTGGTTGCAGCAGCTGTTCAAATGCTGGTTTTCCAGCAGGACCATTCGACAGAAGCTGGCCTAACGATTGGCTTCTGTTGAACAGAGAGGGCTACACAAAGATCAGAATTCAGTCTGTTTCTGCTGAACCTGCTACCGAACGGGCCAAATTTTGATATGTGCATACTAAGCTTTACACTACATAGTTGGTGGTAGATCTAAAGGCTATTGTACAATCGGATGGTATATTGTTTTGTCAGCCCAACCTGACTGTTGCTGGGGCAGTTAAGCAGGCTATAGATGAGTCAGCGGGTTAAACGAAAAACAATGACTCAATTCCCTGATCTACACACTTGATGTGGATGGGAGAATCCTCCCAACCGAGCTATTGTATTCTGACAGGGAGAAGACTTTTTACCACGCTCAAGATACAAAAATGCTACTGCTGGCAGCATTGATTACGTGGGGAAAATCCAACAGGCTGGTTGCACAGAAGTCGTCTAGTCCCTGCTGTCAAATTTGGATTCATGTATGGCCGGCTTTAACCATTAACTAACACATACCAAATCCTCCACAACATTTTTTAATGGAAACACACACCATTCACAGCATCCACTTTTAAGATATTGACCTGTATTTTCCCCAGTTAGGAATGTAATAGATTTTATGCCATGGTAGCTTCTTCAGAGTTCCTTCATTTAGGAATATTAGGGCATTTGGGGATTCAGCGTAGCTATTTTTAACTGTCTATAATTTTAATTATTTAGTGAAAAGTTAAAAAAGGTGCAAGAAATATTTACAAAAAAGTATCACAGAATAGACATAATCAACAGTAAAATTAAAAGGTAGTAAGTCATGTCTAGATTGTGTACAGATCACTTTTTACTTTTATTTTCTCCTTTTTTTCCCACCCCCCTTCCCTTTGTCCTTCTTATTTATATCCTCTAATGTATGTGCTATCATTTTCTATAATTTATTAGAAATACAAGTAATTAATTGATTAGATACATGGGTTTATAATATATGCATTATTGTTTTATATATTTTTTTATAATTAATTAGACACATAAGTGAATATATACTGTATATATAATAGTGTATATAGATTTTATATTTACATCTATATATATTTACATCCTATCTTCTCTAGACTCTCTATTATTCCCAGTTTTAGGAAACCCACAATTCTCCCCGGGCCTTCATGACGCGACTTTCTGAGCCTTGTACAAATCTGGTGGCTACCTGGCATATCACTTTCTGACAACTGACACCTGGCCTTCTATTCCCTTCTAAATAGACCCTTCAGGTCAATTTCACTTAAACTTTTGGAGAGCTCTTCAGTTACACCACTTTTTACATTCTCTACCTGCTCCACAGGGCTTTGGTCGCCGCCTAACTACCTTTAAGCAATATTGCTCTGATGATAGGCTCTTGCCTTATGTTCTTTCTAAAACTTACAATCTATTGATCACTCCTCAGATTTTCCAATTTGCACGAGGATCTAGAAAACCATTTTAAACTTCTGATGCGGTGGTATCATGCATCCGCTCTATTACATAAATTCTTCCCAACCACTACCGACCATTTTTGGAGATGCCAGGAGGGGCAGAGAACGTTTCTTCACATCTTTTGGTCCTGCCCCAAACTCGAATATTTCTGGAAGGAGGTTCAGAGGATTGTTCAAACATTTACCGATTACGAGGTCCCTGATGATCTGGCCTTTTTTCTTTTATACATCTCGGTCATTCCAGCTAAAATTTACAAATGAACAATTATCCGTCACCTTTTGAACACAGCCAAATCCAGCATTCCCTTTAGATGCATACGCCCACAGCCACCAACCATAAACGTGAAAAGTACTCTAAAACTTGAACATTATGGAATATGTTTGTCTACTCTGAAGAGGGGAAGCTCTTTTTGAATCATAGTTTGCTAATTGAAAGTAGCTCCTGAGTCCCCCCATTGAAACATACCACCAGGCTACCTTTTTCTCTGTCCCCCCGACCTCACCTCTTCCCCTTCTCCCCTTCTATGCCCCCTTGTTTCTTTTTATCTGACTTGCATTTCTCTCTCTGTTTATATTTACTTTCTTTCTTTTTATGTGTTATTAAAAAAAAAAAAAAAATATATATATATATATATATATATATACATATATATATACTGGTGCACCTCTATTTCTGTACTATTGTCTTATTGACCTGGACCAGCCTTTTCTGGTGAAAATAAAATATTTGAAAAAAAAAAAAAAAGCATGTAAGACTTTCCAGCTGGTCTATTTACTATAGGTTTCTTTATGACTACACAGTATACACATTTCACAGTACATATCATTTCAAGCTCTTTCATATTCATTGCATTGGTGTCTAGTGGTTGGCTGAGCAGGCATTCAGTTATCTGATGGTAAACAAGCCCAGGCAAAAATAAAAGTTTACCAATCAAATGTACAAGTCTCTTATAATAGTGCTGGAACTGTGTTAACTGTTTTCACCTGTCAGCTGGAGGACTAATACGCCTCAAAAACATTTTTAATTTATCACATTAATTTCTCCCTTGGCTGCCTACTGTATATAAATCTACTCAGTTTAGCAATGCATTCAGTGCTGATGGGAGGAGCCAAGCACTTTTTTTTTTTGTTAACAAAATCTGGTTCATTAAAATGTTTACACATTGACATTACTTGGACATACTTTTTTGTGTTTCAGTCGTACCCAAAAGAGAATAACTATTCAAACCACATGGTTAATGATTTACAAAGGCAAACTGTAGTGACATCCTAAGCCTGCCTGCTTGTAATACACCATAATAACTTATTTCACGTTTTTCTACTATTGCCTGATGCCTCTAAGCTATTTGTTAGGAAGCATGGGGTTCAGCTTTTTTTTTTTTTTTTTTTTTTAAGTTAGGTCTTTCTTTACAAATGTTGTTTATTACTGTGCTTAAAACAAAAAACACCACAAGGATTAAGCACCTCTAAGGCACCTTTCACACAGTCGGACCATTCAAGTCCGCCTGTCAGTTTTGACAGCGGACCTGAACGGGTGCTCCATACTAGTCTATGGAGCAACGGATGTCAGCGGTGACATGTCCGCTGACATCCAACCCGGTCCGATCCGCTAAAAGCAGATGGATGCCTTTACGTTCAGATCCGTCACTATCGGATCGGGTGAGATCTGATGAAAACGGACATGCTGTCCATTTTCGTCCAATCTCTCCATAGAAAGCCCCTCTCCACTCAGTGAGCAGAGAGGGACCTGTCATCCACCGACTCAGCGGAGATCAACAGAGAGATCTCCTGCTGAGCCGGCGGACTGAAGTGGACTCCGTGGAAGCGGATCCACCTCGTGAGAATGAGGCCTAAGGCTACAAATGCAGTTTTATTAAACAATTGGACATAAAAATATCCTAAAACCTAATGGTGCATACCTGCATCCCACCATCACCCTACCACACACATCCCCCATCACCCCAGCCAACCCCCACCCCACTCCAAAAAGACCCCAGAACCCCACCCTACCCCTACCCATCCCACCTAAAACCCTTGTTCCCCCCTTGGATGGATGATTGGAACCCCAATATACCCACTTCTGGAGAGGACAGCACTATGCTCCATGTTAATGATGAAAATGAGAGGAAAGTCTCAGTAAAAAACAATTTGACAGATGACTGGTGATGATTCTAGAGCCTGATGAAGTATGTGCACAAATGTAATGTCCTGCTTGACCCTACACCTGCTGTGCAAAAGCTAGGTCATACCTTCTATGCACTCGCTGCTAGTATGCAACAATAATGCTGGACCCTTAGCTCATTATGGTGGAGTATTCCAATTCAGAGTGAAGTAGCATGCACTATACTATGCCAGGCTATTGTGCCTACATATGTGGCAACAATAACATGTGTCTCTTACTGTATCTCCAAGCTCTATGCTCTATGCAATGTACCAACAGGGTCTAGCCTACAACTGATAGATGCCCTCAATTATATAGTAGCTGATTGACCTATGGTTCAGAGTACCTTATAGGGGAAGTGTTGTGGCAGGCAATGTAGCACTCATATGACATGTAAACGATCTCACCACGTCTTACCAATGTACCGAGGCTTTTCCTTGCACAGTATGTCTGGATTTAGCAGTGTCCATTAAGCAGTCAGACTGAGATCACAGTGTATCCTGCTTTAGCTACAGTATGCTCTCTCCATGTGGGTCAGAAGCACCGGCGTGCACACCAGCATCACAACGGGGCTTCAAACCATGAAAGGGAGAACACAATCCCTTCTGCCTACATGTTTTGCCCCTCCCACTTACCAGGACTTCCTCCGTGCGAGGCCTGGGGTCCTAGGGTTCTGGGGTCTTACTAGAGTGAGGTGGGGTCGGCTGGGGGTGCTGGGGTGATGGGGCGAGGTGGGTGGTGGGGTGGTGGGGGGGACTCCCCATAGTGGGATGCGGGTATACACCGTTATGTTTTGTTTTATATTTACTTCCAACTGTTTAACAAAACTGCTTTTACAGCCTTAGAGGTGCTTAATTATCGTGGTGTTTTTTGTTTTGACAAGGTTCTTTTTTGGATGCACCTCTTCGGAGTAGGATTTGGCACTTACTAGATTACCACTCCCAGGATACTGATTTGGTGGGGGTTTTTTATATCTTATTACTGTGCTTCTAATCAAAAAGATCTCCCTCATCTACAAACCTGCTCTCACTTTATAGGTTTTTCACGGGAACAATGACATTCTGCCTTGGTAATCTATAATAAAAATAACTGAAAGGTCTTGAAGTGTTGTTGCTGAGTCGTGTATCATTCATCTACTTCATGACCCAAAAGCTGCACTTTACAGTTCCCAAGTGTTTTCCTATTTATCTTTGTGCCTCACTCCTTGCATTCTCCTACCCTCATCAATAACTTTTTTTTTTCCTCTCCTGGCATTCCATTATTGTGCCCACTTCTCCTCCAACCCCTCTCTTTTCAGATCTGATACTTCATGTAATTTTTCTTCCATACCCTTCATCATTTCTCTGGCAGTCCTTTGTGTTTTCTGTCACCTGCCCCCATTATTTTCACCTACTACATATCGCATCATCACTGCATCCTGCATTTGCTCCCTTTGCTGGAGAGCTGTCTCCATCTCATCAGATTGCTTCTTATGTTACTATGCTCCACCTATCCTCTTCTTTGCTCCAAATTGTCATCCCTTGATAGCCCGCACCCCTGCACCATTTTTGTTGTTTGGATATGTGGCCACTGAGGGAGGTATGTCTATCCAGCAACTCGCATTCACTCTTTGCATGTAACTGATTCTGGAAATGTAGTGCACGTGCAGCAGCTGAAGAAGGCAGTAAAAGTGTCACAAACTGCATTGGCATTGTAGTGACTTGAATATTGTGTGTATCGTAACCATTGTAGATATTTTCCCTAGAAATAAGTTTGGGGGTAAGTTTCTATTTTAAGCTTGCTTAGAAATAACCATTTAAAGGTACCCTGTGGATGTAACTTAAGAGAAGCATGCAAGGAATTGTAGTATAGGAAAGGATATATAGGTCTGAACTCAAAAAAAGTGAAAATGTACTATCATATAGAGAACAACTTTAAATATTAAGTGTGACTAAGCATTTCTATTTTGTAGCCCAATAGTTGTATATCTGCAGTGTGAAATCACCTATGGTGGCGCTGAGGCTCTGAGGATGGCAGTGTAGGACCAGAGCTCCGCACAGAGCCAGCTTTCAGGAGTTCCCAAAATAATGGGAACAGGTTGAGGAGACCCCAGGGCATCTTTCTATAATGATAAGAAAAGAAGAAAAAGCCCTGAATCTTATCTCAGAGACCTTTGAAAAGCGAGTCATTCTCCACAAATGGCGGAAGCACCTCAGATAACAGTTCAGTCAGAAGCTGAGGTTTCCACAGCAGGCAGGAAAATTTTTAACCCTGCGACTCTCTCATATGTTCCACAATTATCAGGCTTAGTTCCTTCTCTTAACACGTCATCTCCTGAAACTGCAATAACTTTGATAGAACGTTCTGTGGGACTTATGAAAATGTACTCACTGGATGCTAACCCAATTTACCCTGACTCTTTAACTGTACAAACAGTGCAGACTCCTGAGGTAAATTTTAATGTGACTGAATTATTTGCTAGAATCTCTGAATTGCTAGACAAAGGACTAACCCAAAATGCTGACAGAATTACAGGGGAAATAAGGGCAGATTTCCAATCCCTGGGAAAAGAATTGAACATATAGAACACAAGCTAGATGTCACTATCTCCAGGGCAACTCAGAATACTGACCATTTGCAGTTTATGCAAGAACAGCTTGACACTGCTCAGGATTGGGTCAATGACCTTGAGAACCGATCGAGGAGGGATAATTTTCGGATCAGAGGACTACCAGAAACAATTTCTGATGTACAAATGGCAGTTCAAGATATTATCAACTCCTTGATCCCTTCAGTTCCAGCTTATAAATTAGAAGTGGATAGGGCACACAGGTCCCTTGGCCCTCTGAGGAAGGATGGATCCCCAAGAGACATTGTAGTAAAACCGCATTATTATTCTATCAAAGAAGAAGTGATGAAGAGATCACGTCAACAGGAACAGATTCAGTATCAAGGGTCAGACATCCAAATATTTGCCGACATTTCCCCCATACCATACAAAAGAGATGATCATTGAAACCCCTCTTGGCAACATTTACCAAGAAAGACATAAAATATCATTGGGCCTTTCCGTTTGCCCTGAAATTTTCTTACAAAGGTAAACAACATGCATTTCATAGCTTTCCAGAGGGCGAACGTCTGCTGCTGGACCTGAAGCTCATTACACATGAATCTGACATGAAAACAACACCCACACAACAGGGTTCAGCTAAACGTCAATCCCCTACAAGCCCACCTCCTTCACGTTGGGGTAAAGCTAAATACAGGAAAATCAAGGATAACCTCCCACCCTGATGAGGAGACTCTTCTGTGTGAAATTTTCCTTTTTTTTTCTTGCCATGTTCCTCACATGAAAAAGGAAAATTTTTTTTTTTTTTTTTTTTCTGTTTGTTCATAAATATCGAACCTAGACTGACTTGGTTCTTACTAAAAAAGACTATTACAGGCATATAGTTCAGTGGTTCTGCGTAGTTTATCTGAGTCAAAGACTTTTCCACTTACACTGAAATCTAGTCAGTTTGGACTCATAGTTTTTTTTTTTTTTCTTTTCAATTTTTCTCCTAGCTAGATAGTTTGGATTGCTATCTCAAAAGGGAGCTCCTGTTAGCGGGTCCTGTACTTTGAATATTTTATAATTTTTTCATATGCGGTCACTGGCCGGTGCTGATGCATTGTGCCTGCGCCTACTACTCAAACCAGTTGTTTGCTACTTTGTGTGGTAGGTTTCTAGCCCTTTCTATGGGCTGTTTAAATATTTTTGTTTTGATTGAGGGGAGGGAGTCTTACACCTCCCCACATTCCGGGCCTGGTTGTGGCCTTTCGGTACTTTATATATTCATGATGTCTCTTTATGTCTATTCTTTTTTTTCATTTCTTCTAACCTCTTTTCTCTTCTAGCCTGTCTGCCGATGAGATATCCTTATAAGGTGTATTTAGAAGTGTTACTCTCAATAATAGTAAACGATTTTATCTTCTCTACTTTTTCTACCACATGGAATGGGGTAGATGACTGTGGATTGGTCAGCGTTATTTTCTTTTTGATCCATGGCAGGTAGTAATGCTACTTCTTCCCCCCTACGCATTATCTCCCATAACACTCAGGATTCCCCAGTCAAGAGACGGAAGGCCTTTCAGGTATATCGTGCTAGTCACATTGATGTAGTTCTCCTACAGGAGACTTGTTTTCCACTGCGGTACACCCCCTCGTTTTTACATGCACACTTCCCAGTATTTTATTTGGCTAACACTGAAAACAAAACAAAGGGAGTAGCAATTATGTTTTCTAAACATTGCAAATTTAATTTTAAGATGGAACACAAGGACCCAGAAGGAAGGTTGTTACTGGTTAAAGGTACGATTGATGATAAGTTATATACTTTCATTTCTTACTATGCTCCTTATAAAGGACAAACACAGTTCTTCGGACAATTGTTTAAGACCCTTGGCCCACTTATGGAAGGTGTAATAATTATGGGAGGTGATTCTAATACAGCCTTTGATACTGGTCTGGATAAATCTAATCCCAGCAGAGCTAGTTTACAAATAGCGCAAATGATTTTTCAATCAGGTTTAACTGACATTTGGAGGGAACTAAATCCAAACGTACGAGATTTTACTCACTACTCAAATCCACACTAGTCTTATTCGCATATAGATCACATCCTTGTCTCTATACATCATATTCCATTGACCATTACATCCTCTATCTTAGATGTAGCTTGGTCAGACCATTCTATGGTTCCATTAACAGTAAGAAGAGATAATTATGGACAACAGGCTTCTCATTGGACTCTTAATCAATCTATTTTGAAGGGCCCCATTATAGTGTCTGAAATACAACAGGCTCTGCGGGAATACTTTTGCTTTAATGATGTGGGTGATGCTTCTGCAGAAACTCTATGGGCGGCTCACAAGGTGATCATTAGAGGTAAACTAATACAAATTTCAGCGAGACGAAAGAGAGAGAGGATGTCAGAAATAGAGAGATTGGAGAGTGATTTTATTAATTTAAGTAAACATCATAAAAGAGATCCCATCAATGTCCCTATTTCCAAGCTAGATGCGGCTCAGACGGCCCTAAATTTGGCTCTCACAACAAAGGAGAATAAATCTATCAGATGGTCTGGGGCCAAGTTTTACCAGACTAAAGACAAAATAGGAACCATGCTAGCACATAAATTGTCACCTAGGCTTCGTTCACACGCTCTTCCTAAAGTCAAACAGGCGGATGGTGCCTTTACCCTAAATTCACAGCGCATAATGAAGGGATTCCAGGACTTTTATGCTGAGTTATATAAGGCAGAGATAAATTCTAACCCCACTAAAATAGACGAGTTCCTAGACAACTTACATCTTCCAACACTGACAACTACTCATAAAGCAGAAATTGATGCTCCCATATCCATTGAGGAGGTGTCAGAAGTTATAAAAGCCTTAAAGGGTGCTACAGCGGCAGGGCCTGATGGCTTCTCTACCCCTTATTATAAAACTTTTTCTGATCTTCTAACCCCCTACCTCACTAGATTCTTCAACTCCATGACTAAGGACACTGGGATAGGTAATCAACTCAATATGGCATATATACCTGTAATCTCAAAACCAGATAAAGACACCAGCCAAATAGAGAACTATAGACCTATCTCTCTAATTAATAATGATCTTAAAGTATTGGCCAAAATATTAGCTAACCGATTGGCATCATTTATAGGACTATATTGATAAAGATCAGGTGGGGTTTATCCCTGGTAGACAGGGTCCTGATCAAGTGCAAAGGACGGTTGCGCTTATATCAATAATGCAATCAGAATGGGAGGGAGGTCAAAAACAAGAAGGAATGCTACTATCGCTGGACCTCCAGAAGGCATTCGATTCAGTTTCATGGTCATATCTTTTTGCAGTCCTTAGAAGATGGGGATTTGGTCCAAATTTTTTAGGAATCTTGGAAGCCTTATATTCAACACCAGTAGCCAGAGTCAGACTTCAGGGACTCTTCTCTGACCCAATTAAGATTGGCAGGGGCACACGTCAGGGCTGCCCCCTCTCACCCCTGATATTCGCTATAATGATTGAATCTTTGGCAATAGCCATTTGTATTAATCTGAATATCAGGGGGATTCAGTGTGGCCAAAACAATCATAAATGCGCACTGTTCGCTGATGATTTTCTGCTATTTTTATCCTCCCCAATTCCCGCCTTACCCGAGATATGTTCATTGCTCAATTAATTTGCGTCAATTTCAGGACTAGGAGTGAATATGTCTAAATCTCAGGCTCTCAATGTATCCCTCCCAAGCTCTATGGTCTCCCAATTACAGGAAACAAATGACTTTGGCTGGAGAAATGCATCAATTAAATATTTGGGAATTAATATAACTCCCAAGATTGAAAATCTGTACCAAGCAAATTACCCTCCACTGTATCGAAAACTTGAAGCTGATCTCAAGAATTGGGAGTTACACAATATTGCCTGGATTGGTAGAATTTATTTGGTCAAGATGACCTTATTGCCTAGACTTTTGTATTTGTTTCGATCCCTTCCTATCCTGATTAGAAGGGACCATCTAAAAACATTTCAAGGTAAACATAATACATTTATTTGGAACAAGAAAGGTTCACGTCTATCAAACCGTAACTTATTTAATCTCCCTAAGCAAGGTGAATTGGGTTTTCCAAACCTCCTATGGTACTATCAAGCAGCCCCATTAGCACAATTGTCCATTATATACCTTAAAACTGAGCGAGCAGATTGGATATTAATAGAAAGCCAAGCAGCTCCTACATTCTCCATGGAATATTTACTATGGTGTCCTCCCAAGAACAGGCCTCCAATATTGTCACCAACCCTTTCACAATCCCTTACTTTGTGGGATTCCCTTAGGAAGCTTCCTTCCCTGGTTTCAGAAATACAACCATTAGCTCATCTGTTCCAAAAATCCTCTATTCCAACATGGCATGGATGTTGAGGCCTTCAAGTGGTGGAGGGACAAGGGGGTGTACTGCATTGGTCAATTTTTTTCTTGCACAGGCCCACTACCCCTTAAACATTTTATAGATGAACTAGATCTTCCCTCTACAGAAAAGTCTAGATTTTACCAGATCTAAAGCTTTGTTCACTCTTTATGGAAAACTAAACCTAATCCTCCACAATTTACGGCATATGAAGGTTGGTGTGCACAAGACACGGAGCGGAAGGGAGGGATTTCTGTGATCTATGCTTCACTGGCTTCTAATTCCGTAAAATTACCATACATGTTAGCCTGGGAGATAGACCTTCAGACTGAATGGGATCTGGAAGACTGGTATGAGAACTATTCTCACTCGATTAAAGGTTTATACAATACTTCACTCATCGAAGCTAATGTTAAAATATTCACAAGATGGTACTTGGTTCCCACAAGATTGGCAGCAATGGTCCCTTCCACTTCACCTTTATGCTTTAGAGGCTGTCAGGGAATAGGTTCTATGATTCACATATGGTGGGAATGTCCCAGAATCCGAGGATCTTGGAATAGGGTCTTCCACATCATAGGAAAGGTTACAGGTTGTGCTATCTCTGAAACACCAGAGATTGCCTTGCTGAATGGATTCTTGCCGCATGTCCCTAAAATCACCCGTAAATTGATTCTGTTTATATTAACAGGAGCCAAATTGACTATTGCCAAAGCATGTAAGAAGTCTTCGGTATCTCTATTGTCCATGAAAAGGAAGATTTCATGGATAATGGAACAAGAAAAAATGGTTAGTTCCTTATTGGACAAGACCACACAATTTGAAGCCACTTGGGAACCCTGGGCTCGGTTTATGGGAATTTCTCTGATACCGGACATAGGTAGCAACACCAATCGCTGATTTTTGAGTTTCACATCGGACAGACAAGCATTCAATACTCTTTTTCTGTACTATTCCTTTTTCTTTTTTTTTTTCTCTCTCTTCTCCCCTAGTCTTTTTCCTTTAAAATATCTTCTTTTTCTGTTTCAGGAACAGTATAATTTTTCTTTAAAGTTACAGAGAAATTCTCAGGTTTATATACTAATTTTTCATACTAGGGTCAGGATGTCTATCTTTGATCTATTATAATGGGAACATTATATTGTACCCCTGATAAATTCCATAATAATCTTTGAGCTGGATATAACAGATTGTCAATAATATCTCTTCTCTTTTCTCAAATGGAAGTTTATAAGAGAAAAAATGGATAATGAGAGGGAGAATCCTCACTCCTCCTTGGACACAGTGTTATCCCCTTTGGGGTGTCACGGGGGGGTGAGGCTTCAATATATCTTAAAAAAGGCAGGTGTACAATTTAAAATTGAATGGATATAGTCAAAGTCAAGAGTTTACACTATATTACTTATACTTTATTTCTATATATTGTTATTCACCACAGTAATAAGACAACCAATAGACTGTGATCACATATTTTGAATTCGCTGTGAATTATATTGCACTGATTTTTTATGCTGATTATACTGTAATAATTTTTCAATGATGATAATAAAAAACTTCAATGAGAACAAAATAATCACCTATGGTACTGCTGATTCTGAAGGCTAGTCTATTGAGATTTGGAGTGGTAGTACTACTGTGCGCCTTCCTGTTCTCCTTGCAAGTAGCTCCTTTGCTTCTGTTTCATCCTCACTGTAGACCTGTGCTTTATGTACCTCTTCTGCTGCTTCTTGATTACACCTCCTCACAGTCACCAGGGGGGAAGCCCTGACATGAGTAAACAAAGCATGCTCCTGTACTAAGATGGCTTCCCCCACACAGTTTAAAACAAGGCAAGGTAACTCAGTAATAGGGAAAAGGTCAGCTACAGGAAGTTTATAGGCAATACTGACCCTTTTGAAACCTGCCCCTGATAAAACTATGAATGTAATCCAGTAATCAGAAGCAGAAGTGTGTGAGGTGTGATGCCTAACTCCCAATGATCTGCTATGAGGATAGAAGTAGGTAAGTAGATAGAAGTAGGTCAAGTCGCTGTCATATGTGATGAACTGCTATGATGCTTCTAATCAGAAAATATACACTTTTGTTACTTTATAAAATGTATAAAAAATCTGCGCCATCTTATTTAGTGTGGATCAGCAGCAGGTACTATGTCACAATATATGTGAAAATCAAGTGTCAATATAATAAAGACCGCACTGATAAGATTTTTGTGTAAAAAATTGTGACCCAAATGCAACCCAAACTTAATTTTTTTATTACATTGATTCTGGGTTGCATTGTCACTTTATTGAAATTTGAAGGTTTGTTAAATTTTTTACACTTTTTTGCACAATTTTTTCTTTCAGCACGGCCTTTATTATATTGATACTTGCTTTTACTACTTTGCCTTGTCACAATACCTGTGCTATTGAATCCCTGTTGGAAAGCCAAACTTTAGATTCTATGTATAGCTCCACTTTAAACAAATGTTTCAGTCTAAAAGAATTATGCCATGTACACACGAGGGGCTTTTCGACCGGACTGGTCCAACGGTCTATCCGACGGACTTTCGGCGGACTTCCGACTGACTTTCCCAACGAACGGACTTGCCTACACACGATCACACCATAGTCTGACGGATTCGTACGTGATGACGTACGACCGGACTAAAATAAGGAAGTTGATAGCCAGTAGCCAATAGCTGCCCTAGCATCGGTTTTCGTCTGTCAGACTAGCATACAGACGAGCGGACTTTTCGACCGGACTCTAGTCCGTCGGAAAGATTTGAAACATGCGTCAGATTTTTGACCGAAAAAGTCCGCTGCAGGTCCGATGAAGCCCACACATGGTTGAATTGTCCGCCGGACTTGGTCCGTCGGACCAGTCCGGGCGAAAAGTCTGCTTGTGTGTACGCGGCATTATATGTAAAAAGAAAATAAATAGTATTGGATTAAACTGATTGATTTTAGAATATGATAAACAATTTTAACATAACATTTTGGAAATGCTAATATAAAAAATATTTTACAATACATATATTGTTTAAACAATCCATAATAATAGCTTAATAATTAAATGCTTACAAATACTAAAAAGTGTCCAAAATTATTTTTATTTATTTATATGTTCACTTTTGTGTAACCGCGATCTTTCTGTAGACCTTTCTCATCACGACCATACACCCCATATGCTGCAGTGTTCCACTTTCTTGCTAACAGACTGGGAAATTTGGATGTGGCATTTCTATGTGATAGAGTTTAGTGTACTACCCATCTCTTTGCTGGCCACATGTGCATATGTGGTAGAATGGCCTGAAAGGGCTAAGGAATGTGGCCCAAACAGCATGGACATGTGGCCACCCCTCGGACAGCTGTACTATTTAATTTATTTTTTAAAAAAAGAGTCATGGGCACTTTAAGAAAGAGGTGTAGTATGTCAGGCAGGAAAACATGGTCATGTGACATTGGAGAATAGTAGGGAATGTCACATGACCACACTGGAATGTTCCAGAAGGTCACATGACCAGCAGGAACATTCTTGAAGTGGGGGATGTCTATGTAAAGGGGTTTCTCACAGCGGGTCAGAGTACAGCAACAAGCTCAGCTCAAAAGAGCTATAATACTTGAGCTACTGCTGTCCTGACCATGAAGACCCTCATGCGCCGGGTGTTGGAGCAGGCAGGGGACAGTGGAGGAGAAGAATGGCTGAGAAGGTGCCTGGAGCTGGGTGAAGAAGATGTCGTGTGGCGGGAGCGGGTGCATGAAGACGACGGACCAGCAGTGGCAGAGGTACCTGGCGCCATTACTAGGAGAGGCAGACCTGTCACTCGCAGCCCGCATCTCCACTAGCAAAATCAGCTTTGCCCTCCACAGCGACCTATTCCCCCCTCAGAGCTAGTAAATTAAAAAATGGTGTCACCGGAAGAGGCGGCTTCTAGTGCGGGGAACAGAAGAGCCAGCCTAAGAGAGAAGAGGAGGAGGAGAACACTATTACCATCGCTGCCCAGAAATAGAGGGAGGCGGGCTCCTGTATCACCATCCACTGTGATGGCTGAGGAGGCGGCAGTTTCAACACAAAACAACAGTCAATCAAGACTCACTCATGCACAGGAGCAAGTAATACCTACTGTGACCACTGGAGGCTTTAGAGAGCAGCAGCTGCTGCCTTCGCCTATGCAAGCTAATGCAACAGCGACATCTAATGGTCAGGGTGAGTTGGCGCAGGTCTTAAAAAATATAATGGATTCTATAAACAAGTTAGTCAACAGCATTAATACTCCTAGTAATGATAATTCTAATTACTCTAACGTATGGGTTTTATGAATCTAGGAATATGATTGAAAATGTGTCTAATATCAACAGTACTTCTTCATTTTCAGTGGTTAATACTAATGCCAGTAATACTTTATCAGTGAAACTGAATGTTACAAATTTTTCAGTTCTTGAATCGTGTCTAAAAGAAATTTTACCATGTGAAATGTCACCGCTTGGGTATCACCTGTCTGCTCAGGTAAAAGCTAAAATATGGAAAGGGTAGTTTATCAATATTTTGTCTTTACTGCCCTCAGCAAAAGAGTTTATTACAGGCCTGACAAAAAATCAGAAGCCAAACCTGAGGAAGATAGGCGTAGACACGTGGCAAGGTCATTTCATAATTGGTTGCAATCATTTAGCAGTTATGCTAGTGTGCTAGAAGAAAAGCACCCGGAATACTATAGCTGCCTTTTCTAACACCTTGAGCACATGCTTGAAGCATATAAAAACTTTGGTGGATTACGCTGGTACCAGTACAACAAGTCATTTCGACAAAAATTGTCCATTTATCCATCTTTAAAATGGCGTAATAAGGATATAGGTTTATGGTTAAACCTTATAGCACCTCAAAAACTGGCATACCCTAAACAACAGCCCTATGCCACAGTGTCCCCTTATAAAAGGGGTTACCGGTTTTACCCTTAATGAGAACCAGTGAAAATGGAGGGGGAGTCATGCAAGTGCAAGCGTGGGTGCTCCCACTGCTCAGGCCCCCACCCACTACTCAAATGTTTGAAAAACGAATACCAACATACACGGTCAAAGAGATAACCATTCAAAAGGCTTGCACACCAGTGAACATACCAAACATGCAGCAATGGTTGGAAATTTATCCAGACCAGGAGACAGCCAAGTTTTTAATTGAAGGTTTCTCCAGAGGTTTTCCTTTGCCAGTTTTTAAGGGTATAGAATGCAATTTGGTTAATAATTTAAAGTCGGTATTACAATGTTCCCATATTGTACGGGAGAAGCTAGATAAGGAATTTAGAGAAGGTAGAATAGCAGGACCATTTAGTTTCCCCCCCATTTAAACATTTTAGAATATCTCCCTTAGGAATTATCCCAAAAAAGGATCCCAACTCGTTTTGCTAATACACCATTTATCTTTCCTGACAGGTTCATCGTTAAATGATGAGATAAATGAGGAGCTAGCATCGGTCCCATACTGTACATTTAAAGATACCATTTGTCATATCAGAAGATTTGGGAAAGCTGCGCTACTCGCTAAAGCAGATATTAAAGCAGCCTTTAGATTACTTCTGATTAGCCCAGCTTCTTATAATTCACTTGGCATGGTATTTGAAGATAGATTTTACTACGACATGTGCCTCCCCATGGCATGTTCTATTTCATGTGCGTATTTTGAGAAATTTGCATCATTTTTTCAATAGGTGGTTTAATTTGAATCTGGTCATGATGGTATATTACACTACCTTGATGAATTCCTATTTATTGGCCCTGCCCAATCTCCAATTTGTTTATTCATGCTGCAATTGTTTGGTACAATCACAAAAAAATTTGGAGTCCCCCTTGAGGAAGAAAAGACTGTTTTGCCATCCACATCCATTGAATTTCTAGGCATAAGAATAGACATGGAGCTATTAGAATTTCAGCTACCATTGAATAAAGTTAACGAGATAAAGGCAATGATTTATTGGATGTTAAGGCGAAAATTTTTTTAATTAAAGAGCTTCAATAGTTATTAGGACGATTAGCATTTGCAACCAGAGTTATGCCGTTTTGCAGGATATTCTCGCAAAGACTATATATAGCTATGTCTGGGCTTAAATCCCTGTTTTCACACATTAGGTTCACAACAGATCTTAAAGAGGACCTCGTGGTATGGATGAAATTTTTTGACTTATATAACGGGCATTCATTTTTTCAAACAGATTTTGTATTCTCATCAGATATGGAACTATACACGGATGCAGCTGGATCTTTCGGTTTTGCTTCAATATGAGGTAGTCACTGGTGCTGTAGCGTATGGCCAGAAAGATGGATTCAAATGAAAGCCACTAAGAGCATAGTGCTACTCAAATTATTCCCTTTAGTTGCCGCGTTAGAAATATGGGGTGATAAATTTGCCAATAAAAGAATATTAATTAATTCCGACAATAAAGGAGTTATCAATGTAGTAATTTGTTTACCAACAAAATCCCTTCTGGTAGTAAAATTACTTAGGTATCTGGTATTTTTAAGTTTACGCTTTAATATCTGGGTAAAAGCAAGACATGTTCCAGGTAAAGAAAATCAAATTGTGGATGCATTATCTCAGTTGCAGGTACACAAATTCCGTCAGCTACTGCCAAATGCAGACAAGGAAGGACAGGCATGTCCAGAAAATCTTTGGAACCTGATCTAAAAATTTTGATGGAGTCAATCAAGAATTTGGTGACTAATAGCACATGGGCTGAATACACAGCTGCATGGCAAAGGTGGAATAAATTCACTAGGGAATTTGAGCTGCAGTTTGATTCTCCTTCAGAAACAAACATTCAAATAGTTTTATGTACCCTAATGCAGGCAGAGCTATCCTATAGCCAGATTGCTAAGATACTAGCAAGGGTGTCCTTTTTCTTTAAATTGCAAGGTTTCCCTCAGTGTACATCCTTCTTCTTTATAAAACAAGCCCTGATAGGGGCTTCTTTTACAAAAAGAAGCATTCTTTCCCAGATACTAGAAGGCCCATCTCTATTTCACTACTAAAAGAAATTTGCAGAGTTACAAAAATGTTATGCTTCTCTGGATTTGAGTCAATATTATTTAAAACTGCTTTTGTATTATAATTTTTTGGTGCTATGAGAATATCTGGACTGTTACCCAAAAACAAAAATTCTGTGTCTGTTCTGTCTCAAGGAGCAGATAGCTAAACCTGCTTATCCCAATAACTGTAGATACCATATTTCTTTGATCTCAGTTTTATTAGAACAAGCCAGGTGAAACTACAAAATAACAGAAATAGACCTCAATAAGTATAATATTGCATACAATACAGCATACATTGCATAAACAACGATATATACAGTACAAGATGAGATAATAAAAACTTACTTTTTAAGTTCTCTAAGGAGTGATGGCAATAGATTGAGAAATACATGTGTTGCTTCCTGCAATGTGTTGAAAAGAATGGTGACTGGTTCACTTCGTGTTAAGATTCTACCCAGAATTCCCTGCTTGCTGACAACTTCCTTATTCACACATACAATAAAAAATTAAAAATAGAATATCAGCAATATCAAAAGGGAATGCTAGATGGAGCCTGCACACCACATATGATTGTCTTAAGTAAATAACACATTTTGCATGTAAATTTAACAACACAGGTACAAATAACCAGTATAAAACATCTGGTGGATAGAACACTCCCCGCCTGACATTAAGTGATGTCACTAACAGAGTCCTCCGTAGAAAGGAACAGAATACGTTTGGTCACTGGTCTCAAGAATACTTTAACCTCGTTCTGTTGAAAGATCTTGACCTTGGCCTTACGGACACGATTATCCTTGCTTGGTAGTACTTTGGTGATCAGACCTAAAGGCCACATATTCCTTAGTGCCTGACAATCTTTCATGAGTACAACATCACCAGGTTTAAGATTAGGCTTTTCAGTGTGCCACTTTCTCCTTACTTGTAGAGTAGATAAATATTGTTCCCTCCACCGGTTCCAGAAGGTATTGGCAAGGGTTTGTACTTGTCTCCATTGACGTTTGTAAAGGTCCTTCTCACAAAACTCTCCAGCTGGAGCACAGGCAAGACTAGTCTTTTGCGTGAGTAACATGGCAGGTGTGAGGACCACTGGATCCTCAGAGTCACTTGAAACGGATGTCAAAGGTCTGGCGTTAATGATAGCTGTAACCTCTGCCATAAATGTCACTAAACATTCGTGAGTAAGCCTTGCAGTTCCTACTTGTAGGAAGATAGAGTCAAGAATTCTGCGGGCTATGCCTATCATCCTCTCCCAAACACCTCCCAGGTGAGAAGAGTGAGGTGGGTTGAAGATCCACGTGCAGTCTTGTTTACTCAAGTATCTTTCTACTCTAAGAACATCCAAGTAAGAATAAATTTGAAGTTCTTTTACTGCTTCTACAAAGTTAGACCCTCTGTCAGAGCGAATGAGTTTCACTGGGCCTCTGATTGCAATGAATTAAGCTAGTTCTGTGGCTAATACTGCAACACAAAGTTCCAGCCTGGGTATGGTGTGTTCAGGAAGTGGTGCAAGTTCTGCTTTCCCCATTACAAACCCTATGTGGCATTGTCCTTTAGTGTCTATGGTTTTCAGGTAGGCTACAGCAGCAATTGCTTTAACAGAAGCATCCAAAAACACACAAAGTCTTTGCATCTGAATGTCAGCAGATGACAGAGGAGCATATGGGCGTGGAATTTTAAGGTTGGATAGAGCTGTTAGTGAGTCCTTCCACTCTAGCCATAGGTTCTTTGTGTCAGTGGGGAGAGGGTGGTCCCAATCTAGCGACTCACAGGTTAAGTCTCTAAGTAGTGCCTTACCCTGGATGGTGACAGGTGCTGCAAAGCCTTAGGGATCATATAGGCTGTTTATGGTTGACAGGACACCTCTACGGGTAAAAGGTTTTTCTTCTGTGTTTACTTGGAAAGTAAACATGTCAGGTCTTAAGTCCCAAAGCAAACCAAGACTGCGTTGCATGGGAAGTGAGTCTGTGCCTAGATCTAAGTCCTTTAACTCGTTAGAACGATCTTGGACAGAAAAGGCTTCTAAAACTTCTCTTCTGTTGGAAGCAATCTTGTGGAGTCTTAAGTTGGAACAAGCAAACATTGCCTGAGTTCTTTTGAGGAGGCTGATTGCGGCTTCATTTATGGGTAGTGATTTCAAGCAATTGTCTACATAGAAATCCTTGTCGACAAACTGTCTGACATCTGACCCAGTCTCTAACTCCCCCACTCTAGCAGTGTCTGAGGCCATATATTGCAACTGCAGGGGAAGGACTGTTGCCAAATATGTGCACCCTCATGCGGTATTCTGTGATGTCTCCAGAGGGGTTGTTGTCCCTAAACCAGAGAAACCTCAAAAAGTTTTGGTGTTCTTCTTTAACAAGAAAGCAATAGAACATTTGCTGTATGTCTGCCATGAATGTGACTGAATCCTTGTGAAAGCAAAGAAGTACTCCTAATAGTCTGTTGTTAAAGTCAGGGCCAGAGAGAAGGACATCATTTAGAGAGACACCCTCATGTTTGGCGCTGAAATCGAACACCACTCTAATCTGTCCTGGCTTCTTAGGGTGATAGATCCCAAATATAAGTAAGTACCAGCATTCCTCTGAGTCTTTGAGGTTTGGGGCATGACCATTCTGGAATATTTTCTCCATGAAAGAAAAGAAATGTTCTTTCATCTCTGGTTTCCTTTGAAGATTGTGTCTTAGGGAAGTGAGATGTTTATATGCTAGTTCTCTATTATTAGGCAAACGTCGTCTTTGTGGTCTAAAGGGAAGAGGTGCAACCCAGCTATTATTCCCGTCCTTCTCCATACTCTTTTTCATAACTTCTAAGAAGAGCCTATCCTCAATAGACATTGCTACCTGGTTATCTTCCTTTGTTCTCTGGAACACTGTGCTTCCTAAGTTGCTTTGGTCATTGTCATAGGTATTGCTGTCACAGAGGGGACTTAGGAAGGGAAAAGGTACAGGGTTGTTGTGTGGTAGCTCCTTTATGAGGATGTGATTTTGACAGGGTTGGAAAAGAGTAGGACGACCACTCTCAAGGGTACTAGTGAGCAGGTTATTAACAGATGCAGGTTTGTGTACACCTCCCAGGCAAACATCACCTATAATGACCCACCCAAGATCCAGTTTTTGGGCATATGGGGCGTTTTTAGGACCTTTGATCAGTTTTCTTACTTTGTGGACTTTGCAAGATATCCCTTCCTAGGAGTAAGATTATCTGACCCTGATCATCTAGTTCTGGTATGAGATGTGCTACCTGATTCAAGTGAGTCTTGTGAGCTGCTGCATCTGGTGTGGGATTCTCTGATCTGTTGTCTGGCATCTGGTTGCACTCTATTATGGTCGGTAAGGGTAGGCATGTCTTACCATCCATAGATTCAATTTGTAGGCCGTCAGCTCTTCTCCCCCCGTCCTAAGGGAATAAGGGCTGTTGGGGCCTTTAAGGTTTAGAATGTCAAAAAACACAGATCTAGCTAGTGACTTATTACTCTGATCATCCAAGATAACGTAGAGCTTGACTGCTTTGTCTCTGCGTCCTTTTGGATAAACTCTCACAAGACAGATTTTAGAGCAGGATCTGCCACCTGTCTCCTTTGCAGACTTCAGTGCACTGTGAAGTGATTGCTATTGTGTCTGTATTAGAGTCTTTGCTCCTTGTCCCTATGAACAGGTGGGAAAATTCTTGGAGTAGGCCTTGGGTGTAGAGCTGTGTTGTACTCTCTGCTGTCACATTCTGTACATTTGACACTGACCTTACAGTCCTTGGCGAAATATGTGTATGAAGAGAAGCACTTGTAACAGATGTTGTTCTCTTTGAGGAAAGCTTTGCGATCCTGGATGGTCTTTGTCCTGAAGGCTCTGCATTCCAGGAGAGGATGTGGCATCTTATGTAGAGGGCAGAACTTAGTAGGGTCGCTGTCTTGATCCTCTGGCTGAGACTCTGCAAATCTGTGGGAAGAAATGTTAGTTTTGTGCACTGCTACTGGAGCTCTGAGTTGTTTAGGGCCAGAAGAAGTGGTATAAGACACTGGAAAAATGAAGGTGGGGTCATCTTTCATTCCTGCTTGTTTGTCTACAAAGTCCACAAACTCATTAAAGGGTGGAAAAGGCACATTGTGTTTTCGTTTGTAGTTACAGCCATGAGTAATGCATCTTTTGTGTAACTCATAAGGAAGTTTTTGTGCTAAGGAGTTAATACCTCTAGCAGAGTCAAGATAAGAAAGGCCAGGTAAGTCTCCTTCTGCTTTAGCAACTTGTAACTCCATACACAGGTCACTGAATTCTCTGAGTTTTTGGTAACATCTGCCAGGTATTTTTGGGAAGTCTTCTATCCTTTTAAACAGTGTACTCTCTATAGCCTCTGGTGAGCCATAACGTCTATCCAGTCTGTTCCAGATGTTTGTAAGGCCTATCTCAGGGTGGTTTATATTAATGTCTCTGATCCTTTTGGCATGTTCAGTAGAATCATTGCCAAGCCACTTTACGAGGAGTTCTATCTGTTCCCTGCAGGATAGATCTAGACCTTGAATGACACTCTGGAAAGCGGATCGTCACACCCTGTAGTGCTGGGGGCGATCACTGAATTTGACAAGTCCTTGGGTAACTAACTCTCTTTTGACCAGGAACTTGGCAAAGTCTACAGTAGCCTGATTGGCATTGGGGTAGGCTGCTGGTGTATTGTAGTGCGGTGTAAAGGCATACCTGGTAAAAGTCTCTTCTTTATGCGCGCTGGGTTCAAACTTACATAAGGTTGGCAGTTCGTACCGGCTCGTTGCATACACCTTTGGAGTGAAGACTGGTGTTTGATGCTTGTATGAAGGCTAGGTACCTTGTGGAGTAGAAGGTTTGGTTGGAACTGGAAAGTCTGGAACTCTGTCAGATTTTTCTTGCTTGTAGCACTGGGTTCCCAGGTCATCTTGTTGCTGCTTTATTTGATGTGACTCACTGATGTTATGTTTTAATTTCTAGTTGTGGGATGCTGCTTGGGTCCCAATGCTGGTAGACATAATCTGACGTGCGTTGTGAAGAATCTTGTTGGTGCTCTTCTAGACCCGGTATGCTGCTGCCTAGTCTTGGCTCATCGTAGATGGCTGCTTCTAAAGCTTCTGCTTCTGCAATGGCGGCAGCAGTGTCTCTTTCTACTGCCAGCTTCTCCATGTTAGCTTCTAAGATAGCTTGCTGCAATTTCAGAGATGTTTCCTGCTGGGATAGCTCTTCTTCTAGGCGTATCTCTCTCTTGTTCCATGCGTACTCTTTCTTGTTCCAAGCGTACTCTTTCCTTCTCTCTCTCTTGCTCCAAGTGTACTCTTTCTTGCTCCAAGCGTATTCTTTCCTTCTCTCTCTCTTGCTCCAAGCGTACTCTTTCCTTCTCTCTCTCTTGTTCCTGTCTCACCTTTTCATTTTTCATCTGCAACTCTTGGTCTGCGAATGCGGCCCTGGCTTTTGCTGCTTCAGCTTTTGAACGGGCGATAGCAGCTGCATTTGCGACAGATGTTTTAGATGAGCTTGCTCATGAACGTGTTTTGTAAGAAGATGTCCCACTGTGAGACATGACTGCGGGGAAGAAGCTGTCTTGCTGTATAGAGACCATTCTAGTGTTGATGCTGCTTGACAGAGCGCGTCTCTGTATAGCGTGGCTGCTTACTTCGCCTGCCACAGGCCTGTATCTTTAAGGCTTCTGACTGTATGGATACTGCGTAGCCCCAGCTGTACAGACTTCCGAAGTCGGCTTATCTTCCCTTCAGAGGTCAGCTTAAAAATTTCACTGTTCTGTCTCAAGGAGCAGACAGCTAAACCCTTGTTAGGTACCTGGTAGTAGAGCCTGAATTGTAGGAGAAGACCTCTCATACAACGCTGGTTCAGGAGCCCCTGGAATGGGAACAGTGGTCTCCTGAGCACAGAGGGGTAGGAGTGCCTGTTGGAGTAGAGTCTCTGATGCTGAAGAAAGGTAGAGATCCCTCAGGGATGGCTGGACTGCAGAACAGACGGAGACTGGAAGCAGCAGGCTGGAACACTGGAGATGCAGAGATCACTGGAGCTGAAGCTGATGGTGCAACAGCAAAGACAACAGCAGGCACAAGCAAGGTCAGACAGTCCGGGTCAGCAGGTAGGTGAGACAGGCAGTAACGGCAGGCAGAGGCAGAGTCGGTAGACGAGCAGCAGTCGGTAACAGTATCAGGCTGGAGCAGTAGAATAGTCAGGCAGGCCGGGTCGGATAGGAGCAGGACGGATGGTCAGACAAGCCGGGTCAAATCAGGAACAAACAATCAGGTGCAGGTTTACAGGAATCACAGAGCTGAGACGAAGCAGCAATGTGCCAGTGGCACAGGGGAACCTTTAAGCGCTCTTTGGCGCCAAAACGGCACTAACGCGAATGCGCACGCGCCCATGCATGCATTTAGCATTGTTGTAGGCAAATTCTGCCAAAGGCAGCAGGGATACCCAATCATCCTGTGAGAAGGATGTAAAGCATCTGATGTACTGCTCAAGGGTCTGATTGGTCCTCTCCGTCTGTACATTAGTCTGGGGGTGGTAAGCCGAGGACAAGGCCAGTTCAATTTTTAAAGCTTCACACAGGGCTCTCCAAAAGCGTGAGGTGAATTGTACCCCTCTATCAGAGATTATGTTCACAGGGACTCCATGAAGCCTAATGATCTCCTTGATGAATATATGGGCTGTTTCAATAGCTGATGGAGTTCCTTTTAATGGAAGAAAATGAGCCATCTTGGTTAAACGGTCCACTACCACAAAGATGGCAGAACACCCTTCAGAACAAGGAAGCTCTACAATAAAGTCCATAGAAATCATCTTCCAGGGTCTATCGGGTACAGGTAGAGGTTTTAACAAGCCCCAAGCTCGGTTCCTGGATGTCTTATTCTGGTTGCAGATAGGGCAGGAGCTGACATATTTCTCGCAAAAGTCTTTTAGATTGGGCCACCAGAATGTACGCTGCACCAATTCCAGGGTCTTGCGAACCCCAAAGTGACCTGCTAGTGGGTGATTGTGAAGAAGTGTCAAGACCTTGACCCGAACCTCCTCAGGGACAAAAATTTGGCTTCCTTTCCAGAACAAACCATCTCTGTTAGTCAAGATAATTCCTGTAGGTCTGGCTGATTCAGAGGATGCTTCCTTAATCTGGGAGAGAAGGTCTGTTTGTAGGAGCAGGAAATTGTTCGCAGGTAAGATGGTGTCAGGAGTAGATAAGTCCTTTGGGTTGTCATGCATTCGTGACAACGCATCTGGCTTAATATTTCTTGAGCCTGGCCGATAAGTAATGTGGAAGGAAAACCGTGAGAAGAACAGAGCCCAGCGGGCTTGTCGAGGCTTTAGTCATTTAGCAGACCGCAAGTACTCCAGATTTTTATGGTCCATGTAGATTAGTACTGGATGCATAGCCCCCTCCAACAGGTACCTCCACTCCTCTAGTGCTGTCTTAATAGCGAGAAGCTCCCGATCACCAACATCATAATTCTTCTCCGCAGGAGAAAGTTTTCGGGAGAAGAACCCCACAGGATGCATTACGTCTTTACTGCCTCTGCGTTGTGACAGTATCGCACCAACCGCAATCTCAGAAGCGTCTACTTCTAAAATGAATGGTAAAGATGGTTCAGGGTGGCTGAGGATAGGTGCTGAGGTGAATAACCTCTTGAGTTTCTCGAAGGCATCTTGGGCTAGTTGATTCCAGGAAAAACGGGTATTCTGTTTGGTCAACTGCGTGATGGGTGCAATTATGGCTGAGAACCCCTTGATAAACTTCCTGTAAAAGTTTGCGAACCCGATAAACCGTTGAACCCCCTTCTTATCCAGGGGTACCGGCCAGTCCAGAACAGCGGAAACCTTCTGTGGGTCCATTTTGATGCCAGTTGAAGAGATTATCAACCCCAGGAATTGAATGCTCTGTTGTTCAAACTCGCATTTTTCTGCTTTTGCATAAAGTCTGTGTAAACGGAGACGACCCAGCACCTGGCGAACATGTTCTCGATGTAGGTCCAGAGATTCTGAGAAGATCAAGATATCGTCCAGATAGGCGATCACAAACACATCTAGAAAGTTACATAGTTACATAGTTACATAGTAGGTGAGGTTGAAAAAAGACACAAGTCCATCAAGTCCAACCTATGTGTGTGATTATGTGTCAGTATTACATTACATATCCCTGTATATTGCGGTAATTCAGGTGATTATCTAATAGTTTCTTGAAGCTATCAATGCTCCCCACTGAGACCACCGCCTGTGGAAGGGAATTCCACATCCTTGCCGCTCTTACAGTAAAGAACCCTCTACGTAGTTTAAGGTTAAACCTCTTTTCTTCTAATTGTAATGAGTGGTCACAAGTCTTATTAAACTCTCTTCTGCGAAAAAGTTTTATCCCTATTGTGGGGTCACCAGTACAGTATTTGTAAATTGAAATCATATCCCCTCTCAAGCGTCTCTTCTCCAGAGAGAATAAGTTCAGTGCTCGCAACCTTTCCTCATAACCAAGATCCTCCAGACCCTTTATTAGCTTTGTTGCCCTTCTTTGTACTCGCTCCATTTCCAGTACGTCCCTCCTGAGGACTGGTGCCCAGAACTGAACAGCATACTCCAGGTGCGGCCGGACCAGAGTCTTGTAGAGGGGGAGAATTATCGTTTTATCTCTGAAGTTGATCCCCCTTTTAATGCATGCCAATATTCTGTTTGCTTTATTAGCAGCAGCTTGGCATTGCATGCCATTGCTGAGCCTATCATCTACTAGGACCCCCAGGTCCTTTTCCATCCTAGATTCCCCCAGAGGTTCTCCCCCCAGTGTATAGATTGCATTCATATTTTTGCCACCCAAATGCATTATTTTACATTTTTCTACATTGAACCTCATTTGCCATGTAGTCGCCCACCCCATTAATTTGTTCAGGTCTTTTTGCAAGATTTCCACATCCTGCGGAGAAGTTATTGCCCTGCTTAGCTTAGTATCGTCTGCAAATACAGAGATTGAACTGTTTATCCCATCCTCCAGGTCGTTTATGAACAAATTAAATAGGATTGGTCCCAGCACAGAACCCTGGGGAACCCCACTACCCACCCCTGACCATTCTGAGTACTCCCCATTTATCACCACCCTCTGAACACGCCCTTGTAGCCAGTTTTCAATCCATGTACTCACCCTATGGTCCATGCCAACGCACCTTATTTTGTACAGTAAACGTTTATGGGGAACTGTGTCAAATGCTTTTGCAAAATCCAGATACACCACGTCTACGGGCCTTCCTTTATCTAGATGGCAACTCACCTTCTCATAGAAGGTTAATAGATTGGTTTGGCAAGAACGATTCTTCATGAATCCATGCTGATTACTGCTAATGATATCATTCTTATTACTAAAATCTTGTATATAGTCCCTTATCATCCCCTCCAAGAGTTTACATACTATTGATGTTAGGCTAACTGGTCTGTAATTCCCAGGGATGTTTTTTGGGCCCTTTTTAAATATTGGTGCTACATTGGCTTTTCTCCAATCAGCTGGTACCATTCCAGTCAATAGACTGTCTGTAAAAATTAGGAACAACGGTCTGGCAATCACCTGACTGAGTTCCCTAAGTACCCTCGGATGCAAGCCATCTGGTCCCGGTAATTTATTAATGTTAAGTTTCTCAAGTCTAATTTTAATTCCGTCCTCTGTTACCCATGTAGGTGCTTCCTGTGTTGTGTCATGAGGATAAACACTGCAGTTTTGGTTACTGAAGCCCCCCGATTTACTCGTGAAGACTGAGGAGAAGAATAAATTCAATACCTTTGCCATCTCCCCATCCTTTGTAACCAGATGTCCTTCCTCATTCTTTATGGGGCCAATATGGTCTGTCCTCCCTTTTTTACTGTTTACATACTTAAAGAATTTCTTGGGATTTTTTTTGCTCTCCTCCGCTATGTGTCTTTCATGTTTAGCCATCCTAAAGTCTCTGAGAACATCATTAATCAGGTGTTGGAAGGTCGCAGGGGCGTTGCAGAGACCGAAGGGCATAACAAGATATTCATAATGCCCAAGGCTGTTTTCCACTCGTGCCCGGCCCGGATGCGGATCTAATTATATGCCCCTCTTAGATCAAGTTTCGTAAAACTAACGGCAGTCCTTAATTTCTGAAATAGTTCAGGTATCAAAGGTAGGGGATACCGGTTCTTGACCGTGATCTTGTTCAGTTCTCGATAGTCTATACAAGGCCGGAGGGACTTGTCCTTCTTAGCGACAAAGAATATTCCGGCACCAGCTGGAGAGGTGGAGTGGCGGATGAATCCCTTGGCCAGGTTTTCATCTATATACTGTATGTCTTTAGTACTTCTTGTTCCTTTTCAGATAAAGGGAAAATGCGTCCGAAAGGAATTTCGGATCCTGGTAGCAGCTCGATAGGGCAGTCGTAGGGACGATGAGGTGGAAGAGAGTCTGCCCCCTTTTTACTGAAAACATCGATGTATTCATGATAATGATCAGGTATGACCTGGTAATTTTTCTGGTCGGTGTCCAGACAAAGCAGAGTGGCTGAAGAGTCCGGATTTTTTACCAGACAATGCTCTTGACAGTAGGACGACAGGAATCTTACTTCTCCGGACGCCCGATGGATGTGTGGGTTGTGGGCCCGCAGCCAGGGAATGCCCAGGATGATGGGAAACATAGGAGAGGTAATGGCATCAAGGATCAGCAGTTCCTTATGTTGGGAAAGGGTGGTAGCAGGTAAAGGCAGAGTCTCTTGCGTTACCTGTCCGGACCTGATGCGGGAACTATCAGCAAGAAATACAGAGAGTCCATGGGCTTTAGTCCGTAAAGGGATGTTGTGTTGGTTGGCAAAGGTTAGATCAATAAAGCAACTGCATGCTCCGGAGTCAATAATGGCGTTGACTGGGATTATCTCTTCTTGGAGCTGTAACGAGAGGGAAATGGCAAGGTGGGTAGAATTCGCAGACAAGGCAGAGAGACTGGTATGCACAGGAGATGGACACTTACTTATTTTAACTGGACAGTTCTGAACATAGTGCCCGGTTCCTCCGCAATAGAGACACAGATTGAGTTGCCGACGTTGGGCACGTTCTTCCGAAGATAGAGCAGGTCGCATCAGTCCTAACTGCATTGGTTCAGAGGTGTCAGGCGTGACATGAGCAGGATTCACACTGGGTGAGGGTAAGTAGCGTGCTGCAGGAACCGGAGCTCGTGCTGTCATCCAGGTTGGACGGGTCTGTTGAGCAGAGCGTTCAGATCGACGTTCTCGGAGGCGACGATCGATCTGGATGGTTAGGGAGATCAAGGCCTCGAGAGTATCTGGGACACCCACTCGAGCAAGCTCATCCTTTAGACCTTCGGATAGACCCATGCGGAACTGGTGGCGCAGAGCCGCATCATTCCACTGTGTGTCCGCGCTCCAACGCCTGAAGTCAGTAACATAGTCCTCAGCGGGTCTGTGGCCTTGTTGGAGCGCGAACAAAGCTGATTTGGCTGTGGCAGTAAGTTGGGGGTCCTCATATAGTTGCGCCATGGCCTCAAAGAAAGACGATAAAGATTGGGTCAGAGCAGAGTCTCCTTCAAGTAAGCGGTGGGCCCAGGTCTGAGGTTCTCCTTGCAGGAGGGAAATTACAAATCCCACCTTGGTGACTTCCAAAGAGAAAGTTCGGGGCTGGAGGGCAAAATAGAGCTGGCAGGCATTGCGAAAGGCCTAAAACTTAGCCCGGTCTCCGGAGAATCTTTCAGGAATAGGAACCCTCGGTTCAGGTGGAAGCATCACAACTGAAGGGGCAGGAACAGTCTGTGTTGGAGCTGCAGCTGAAGAGGAGGCCGTAGGGTTAGACCCTGCAAGATTCTGAACTTGTCCCTCCAGTCTGTTATAGTTATCCTGAAGAGATTGCACTGCTTGAGTGAGGGCCGCCAGGTGCGTACATATTTCTTTCATTGGAGAGGTGTCTCCTGCAGGCTCAGTCATGGCTGCTTCATACTGTTAGGTACCTAGTAGTAGAGCCTGACTTGTAGGAGAAGACCTCTCATACAACGCTGGTTCAGGAGCCACTGGAATGGGAACAGTGGTCTCCTGAGCACAGAGGGGTAGGAGTGCCTGTTGGAGTAGAGTCTCTGATGCTGAAGAAAGGTAGAGATCCCTCAGGGATGACTGGACTGCAGAACAGACGGAGACTGGAAGCAGCAGGCTGGAACACTGGAGATGCAGAGATCACTGGAGCTGAAGCTGATGGTGCAACAGCAAAGACAACAGCAGGCACAAGCAAGGTCAGACAGTCCGGGTCAGCAGGTAGGTGAGACAGGCAGTAACGGCAGGCAGAGGCAGAGTCGGTAGACGAGCAGCAATCGGCAACAGTATCAGGCTGGAGCAGTAGAATAGTCAGGCAGGCCGGGTCGGATAGGAGCAGGATGGATGGTCAGACAAGCCGGGTCAAATCAGGAACAAACAATCAGGTGCAGGTTTACAGGAATCACAGATCTGAGACGAAGCAGATGTGCCAGTGGCACAGGGGAACCTTTAAGCGCTCTTTGGCGCTAACGCAAACGCGCGCGCGAACGCGCGTGCGCACAAGTGCCGCGTACCTGCGCGCGCCCGAGCGCCGCGCTGACGCCTGGAAATAGCAGGACTTTGCTGTAATGCTCGTACAGGGGCGCGCCAGCGCATAGGCGCATGCAAACGCCCAGGTCTGGTGCCGGCGGTTCCCTGACAACCCTCTTATACCAATAACTGTAGATACCATATTTCTTTGATCTCAGTTTTATTAGAACAAGCCAGGTGAAACTACATAATAACAGAAATAGACCTCAATAAGTATAATATTGCATACAATACAGCATACATTGCATAAACAACGATATACAGTACAAGATGAGATAATAAAAACATACTTTTTAAGTTCTCTAAGGAGTGATGGCGATAGATTGAGAAATACATGTGTTGCTTCCTGCAATGTGTTGAAAAGAATGGTGACTGGTTCACTTCGTGTTAAGATTCTACCCAAAATTCCCTGCTTGCTGACAACTTCCTTATTTACACATACAATAAACAATTAAAAACAGAACTGCAGCAATACCAAAAAGGAACGCTAGATGGAGCCTGCACACCACATATGATTGTCTTAAGTAAATAACACATTTTGCATGTAAATTTAACAACACAGGTACAAATAACCAGTATAAAACATCTGGTGGACAGAACAGTGTCTGGTCTGTTGTCCCATCACGTGATGGTTCACAGGGCAGGGCTTAATATATTTATTGCAAATTCCAAAACAGACAAAACAAGTAAAGGTGTATGGATTACTCTTTATAGCTGCAGAGAAGTGCAAATTTGTCCATTAAGAACTATAAGTGAGTATCTAGCAATCAGACCATCCATTGAAGGAAAATATTTGGTTCATTCGGATGGGTCACCCCTTACAGGATATCAATTTTACATGTTCCTCAAAAAATGCATGTTAAAGTTAAAGCTACAAGCACTTAATTTCACATCCCACTCATTTATGATTGGTGCAGCAATGGAAGCTGCAAAAATGGGCCTTGAAGACAAAATAATTTAAAAAATAGGCAGATGGGACTCACAGCGATTTAACATTTATGATAGACTTGAACTCTCTCTTTAATTTTCTTTTTATAGGTAATAGAAGAATGATTTGGATCGTGGGCCACTACTTTATTTTTTTGGGCTAACAAAAGATGCGTTGCTATACACCTAATCTTTTAATGGATCCTGGGAAATTTCAAGTGTTATGGAGAGGAATATGTGGTCTAAAATGGTTAAATTTGTCTTTTTTATCTCTCCAGGTTATTGTGACCAGTCCCAGATATCGTAATCATCCATTTGGGGAGAAACAATGTGGGTAGAGCTAAAACCCTAGATCTGATGTTTGCAATGAAACATGATCTATATAAATTCAAATTGTCTTCCCCAAATACCACTATAATATTTTCGGAAATAGTTCCTAGGCTCATATGGCTACAAGATGCTCAATTTAAAAATGTGGAAAAGATCAGGCATCATGTAAATAGATCCATGGAAAAATTCATGCCGCTTATCGGCGTTTTTTCCTATAGACAAAGGGATTTAGAGAGAGGTTGTGAAAGTCTATACAGGGCAGATAGAGTCCATCTGTGTGATATAGGTTTACACATTTTCAATGTTGGATTGCAAAATAGCATCGAATTCGCCGTGGTTGTGGGGTAGGCTGGCCTTGATAATTCAAGCCCGGCATGTGGGGACTTGTTTTATTGATATGCCGTATTGCTTGAGTCCTGAAGACTGAGCTGTTTATATTTATTATTTACAAGTGAGAATTTTATGTATTAATAAAATGATTGAATTGATTTAAGTTACTTACAGTTTACACCAATAAACGTGCCGCGGCCAATTATATTCCAAGTTATGTCGTTGAGTGTTTTTATTAATTAGAAGGTAAAATTTGGTATAGAAGGAAGGATAGGTGCAGCCTACATTTCCATGATTCAGATGGCCTGGCTATGCATTTCTCCATAGTCTATTCTTGAAGATATGTACAAGCAGAATGTGACATCATAAAAATTCCATTTATTGTATGTTTTTATTGTTTTTACACTTCAATTAAAGCAGATTTATGGACTACTGGCTGTCTGTTCCATTAAAGTAAGGGGATATATGTTCCCAAAGAAGCCATTTTGACTATGCAGATGTGAACTTAAATGAAGTGAATTTGTACAGGGACTAGAGTACAAACAAATTATACACTTTCTAAACTTCAGGCAACTCTTCTCTAACTGTTCAATGCCGAGTACTTCTGCTTAGTGTAGTGTTCAGTAAATATGTATGAGCTACATTTGCTTAACAGAGAACTCAAGAATTTAAAGACCTGCTATGTTTTTCTAACAAACCCTACATTCTTTTGTAAAAACAGTCCACAATGAAATCCATCCTGCAGACATGCTTGCTCTCTATTCAGCTTTCAACAGCCACTTGCAACACTGTCAGAATTATATTGAACTCCCAGTCATTTCAAACAGCTTTTCTGGCAAAGATGTAAATGTGTCTTTCTTTCTGCCTTTCATGGACTCTGGTGGATTCATCAGTTCATAACAATGTCTCTTACACTTTTTTGTGAAACCTTGTACTTATACAATGGCTGATGCATCTCAACTCAGTTTACTTGTTTACTCAGTAACCCCCTAACTCCCTTTTGTGACACTTGGACACTTGTCTATATGTTTATATTAGTAAGCCAGATCTTGTCCAAAACATTTTTGTGTTTTAATTAACTGTACCATAAGTTAAGGGACCTCATTAATCGCATGCCCAAAATGATCAATCCCATGGATGGAACACCTGCTCCTTCTATACCACAGCCTGTCCTCACTGTATTTCTGCTAAAGCTGGATACACACTTTCCAAATATCTTTTGATTTTTTTCCATTAGATTTACCAAAAACATATAATAGGAGGTCAAACCTAAACACTTTCAATTTGTAAGCAATCAGGCAGGCTCTTTCAAAACATATTTGAAGTTAAATCTAAAGGAAATCGAACAACAAAAGTTGTATAATGTGTATCCAACTTAAAGGCCCGTACACAGGATATGAAAATTAGATGGGAAAATACGTAAGACGAGCTGCCTGCGGATTTTTGGATCGTTAGTATGGTGTTTTCGACAGCCGATTTCATTTTTTCGCCAGACAAAAGCTGGATATGTAGGCTATTAAATTTTTGTCGGATGTGAACTCAACGTCTGATTTTCGGATGGTCAGTACAGAAATCGTCACACAAAAGTCAAAAGTACAAACACGCATGATCGGAATCAAGGAACGACCGGGATCAAAGATGAGAATGTGCGCTGCATTTTGACATTTCATCAATTGCCGAATCACGAATGTTAATTCTAGATTGGGAAAAGTAGTTTAGAAAACTAAACTCTTCCAAGCTTTTTCCTTGATTCCGATCATGCGTGTTTGTACTTTCGATTTTTTTGTGAAGATTTCTGTACCGACCATCCAAAAATCAGACGTTGAGCTGTCCTTCATCAAAATTGTACTAGATTCCTCATCCAGCTTTTGTCTGATGAAAAAGTTAAATCGGCTGTCGAAAGCACCGTACTAACAATCTAAAAATCCGCAGAGAGTCGTACGAATTTTCCCATCTGATTTTCGTATCATGTGTACAGGCCTTAACTTACAGCTGATAGATCTCTTGTATACTGTATATATATTCCATAAATATGTGCTTTTGGTGTCATACTGATCTATGTACTTTGGCACATACAGTACATACTGATGTGACTCATACCCTAGCTCTACTGTATGTTTCTCGACGTCTGTGATGAGGTGAGTATGTTACTTTCCTCCAATCAGCAGTCAGATTACACTCAGCTCTGTGCTCTAGCTCTGCAGTGTGTATGATGTCAGATGATTCCCCCCCCCCACGCGCGCACTTTATGCTGCTGAGAAAAAATTATTTCATGTGTTTGTTGTATAAGGCTGTACAGGGCAGATGGCAGCAGATACACCAGCACAACTTATATAGGAGGATATGTTTAATCTCTTTGTATCACCTGAGGCTATTCACTTCACTGGGCATACTGTATGTAAGGGTTTACAACCACCTTAACACAGATGCTATACAATGTGGGGAGGAACTTTCCACAGTCTCCATTGTGTGATTAGGCACTTTTGAGCACTACTATTCATGCAAATTCACAAGTTTAATACACACAAAATGCAATAATTTCTCCAAAAATGCTTTGCTGCCGATTGAAAAGTAAGGGGATTCGATCATGAATTGTCTATAGAACTTTTTTTTTATGTAACAAAACTGCACAAGTGTGAACAGTCTCCTTTTTTATGCAGGTGTGCATTTTGCATTTGTACACTTTTGCATTAGACTTTAGAAATTCAGAATAATGTGTCTATGTTATGTCATCCAACATCAGTGGTCCAGCAAGCATGCTTGAAACCTTAGCAAATTGCCCAAAATGTGTTCTAAGGTATCAGTAGTATATTAGCTCTTTTCCTTATACTTAGCAAAGTATATATATAACTTTATTACATATAAAAATGCTTGCTAACTAATTGAAAGTTAATTCCAGTATTGATGAATGGGACTATGAATGAACTATGGATTGAAAAAACAATCCACAGTTCAGTAATTAAAGAAAAAAAAACATATACTGTATATACATATATAAATAAATATATTGTATATATTAAGGACTTTAGAGTCAACATCACTGCAAGATTTTATTAATTTACAGGTTTCAGTTAAAACTGACACATGAATTCCATTTATTTTCTACTTCCTCAGTGGGAGGATTTCTTGCTATAAACAGTGTACAAAGTGTTGCCTTTGTTGTCATGTTTACAAGAAAGCAACGTTTGATTTCTTGCTAGTTTTAAACAAATGATATAGCTGCAAATTGGAATAGAAAGGTAAGTTTAAAAAGCATTAGCTTATGAAATAGCTTATGAAGCTATTTTTACACACAAAAAAAAATTAGCCATGACTGGGATTAAACAAGAGTCTGAATGTTTAGTCTTAAAGTGGAAGGAAAGGCTTTCTTTCATTCACTCCCCTAAAATCAAATACCACAATAATATAACATCTTTAAAGTTCCAATTGCAAAAAGATGTAATTTTTTACCTTATTTGGCTTAAAAAATTCTCTTGTCACCTGACCGCAAAGCCCTTGACTTTAGTTATTCAGGACAGCTGTCAGGCCCGTCCACTTCCTCCTAGCATCATCATTATAGTTCTCAATTGCTCCTGCAATTAAAAGCCAGGCTATGGGGAGCTGCAGCACATTGCTGTTGATGGTGTTGATGGCCGTTAGGATGAGGGGCGGGGCTGGGTGGAAATGTTTACACAGACACCGACAATGGTTTAGGGAAATGTCTGTGAGCAGCAGCATTCAGCAACACAGGAACACCATTGTTGGTAAAGCTCAGGAGATTGCTGATTGTCTAGACAACTGTTTCTAATCCAGACAATCAGAAATTAGCATAATATAAAAGTTTATTTTTTTGCAAGGGTACATTTTTAACTGGAATCCCACTTTAAACAAATTCTGCACTCTGTTCAGGTTTATATATCTAAGCAGCAGAGTTTTAGCAAACAGCATTAGGCTTCTACAAAAAAGTGTGAACTACGTGTATCATCAAAGGGTGATACTGTGGATACATAAGTAGCAGTGTGCCAATGTCCCGATATAGTTTGGAAAAAATTAGAGTAGAAACATGGACTTTATAAGCACACATGTGTATTTGGTAAAAAATTGAAAGTTTTTAATAGGATAAAGTTAAAACCATTGTGTACAAACACATTAAAAAACATATAATTGAGTGACCTCAAGGACTCTCATACCACCTCTAATACATAGAGGTGGTAGAGTATATATATATATATATATATATATATATATATATATATATATATACATCATATGTAACAAGCACAAAGGTTTGAAGTGTGTAGAGTGATATAGATCCAATGGTTGTTTGAATACGTGGAGAGGTTGAGTCGTGTTCAGAGGTCACTCAGACAATCGCTCTACATGTTACGCGCATGGGTGCACTTCTTCAGGAGCTTGCGTATCATAGGCTAAGTGCAGGCGTGTAGTCAAAACCAAGTATGGCTAATATGTGTCACCACCAGAGGGAGGTGATAGACACACAACAGTAGATACTTATCTACACCGGCGGAATGAGTGAACTGACGTCAATATAAATTGTTGTAACAATAACCAGTCCAATGGTAGAAAAAAGAGTGACTCAAATAGCCAATCATCTTTAAGGACAAAAGCTGTGGCGAATGATAGAAGACGAGCAACTGCCGTGTATGGTCAAGTGAATGTATAAGGTATAATAGCCTGACTAGGCTATTATACCTTCACCTGACATCATACAGTGGTTGCTTGTCTTCTATGTGTTTCTACAGCATTAGGCTCCTGTTTTTTACCTGTGCTATGGGTTCCTGCTGACCTGTTTTGAAATAAAATCCTGGAGAATTTCATCCTTTATTAAAAAAAAAAACCCTTAGAAATTAAACAAAAACTTCAGTAAAGGAAATTTTTTTTTTTCTGACAGTATCTCCTTCTTTCATTGTGAGAGGAAAGGGAACCCTAGAATAACCATGATTGGCCATCACAATGCACAAATGCACTCTAATTGGCTCTGCATATTTTGCCTGTGATCTGCGCTTTCTAATGACAGTGCAATCACAGGTATTATGCATGCATCAGAAATACAAGTCCACCTCTTTATAATTTTTTTTTCATTACGGTGATATTGAAGTAGTTAAATATGAGCTCTCTAAAGCTCACCCTACAAATTTCAATCTAACTGTATAATCTCTGTACAGTCTAATTTACCAAAACTACTTAATATTAGGACCTACTTAAACTATTGTGTCAGTTTGTATCCAATCAGGTATTTGCACACAAATTTTAATGTATATGATGAGCTTAGAGAGTATGTAAACCTAAAATCTATTTTTCAATATGTTGGGCATCATGTCTCACTGTATACATTGCTCTTAAGCAATTGATTGGTTTGTAAATCTCCTGCAAAGTTTCTGACCTGGAAACCCAGACAGCAGCATCACAAAACTTGAAATTTGCAGTAGCCTTGTTCTTTTGTCATGTATAATATTTCAGTTGGTTGTTGAGCTGCCTTTTAGGTCTATGCATGCCTTTTGCAGATCAGATAGGCAGCTCAACTGCTAACTGAAGGAGAACACATGGCAAATGAAAAAGTAGCACCATCCTAATGATTTCAATCTAAAATAGGAAGTACTGTTACTGACAGGATCTAAAGGTCAGAAACTTTGCAATAGATTTATAAATAATAATTTACTTAAGAAAACTATATACAGTGGGACATGATGCCAAACATGCTAAAGAATAGATTTTGGGTGTGCATAAACTTTAAGGCCCCTTTTATATGGGCAGTTTGAGGCAGCACAACCAGGCTGTGGAAGTGCATTTATAACTTGCCCCGTTCACCTGTCAAAACCTGGCAAATAGCCCCACACACATTATTGTGACCATTTTGCATCACATGAAAAAATATGGCATTAGCCGTTGGCAGGTGATGCTGCCTGACACTGCACCCCATAGAGGTGAATAGTGTGATGCCATAATGCTGACAAAGCAATCCGCCTTGGAATGGGACTCATCAGATAGGACCATGTGAATATGTAAAAGTTTAAAATGTTCCTTTTACCCCTTTGTGGCATCAGCAGCGGTTACTCCTCCTCAGTGCCCTAGATGTGTTTAGGTCATGGTGTAAGGCAGAGATACAGTTCTGGGTGTCCTGCGCCCTCTCTCCAACTATGAACTAACTTTAGTGTCACTATTTCAACTGCATCTCCATCTCAGATGCCAGAATTGTATACATATGTATTGACCAATATCAGTTCGGAGATAAGGAAGTTGTGGGGTGTTTGGAGATTGGACTGTAGTTACATGGTGAATATGCATATACAGTTAGCGATGCTGTCATTACTACTGTATTTATTGGCGTATAACACTCACTTCTTCACCATGAAAATCGGGTGCAAATAGCGTGTGCGTGTTATATGCTAATACTTCAATTTCGGCTGCCTCGGAGGCAACGGGGGGGATGGGACGAGTGCCATCAGATTTCATACAGTGAGAATCTCCTGTTAACTTGGCGGCCTCTGTAATAGGAAGTCAATAGATGGCAATGGCGAGGCTGCTGCATTGATGACAATGGCGAGGCTGCTGCATTGATGGCCATGGTGAGGCTGCTGCATTGATGGCAATGGTGAGGCTGCATTGATGTGGACTAAATGATGTATGTGGCTACCGAGTGATTGCTTAGAAACCACTGCATTTTAAATGCTGGCCTCATACAAAGCTCAAGCAGGCATACCGTAAGTCCCTTAGTTTCTTAAACACATGAACAACATATTAAACATTACAAATACAATGATACCCTGCTAATTAGAATAATGAAAAGTAGAATAGCTAATGAATTTAGCACTTTAGCAAAACAGAGGCAATAGAGCTCAATTGAAACAGCAGACTGAGGTGTTTGCTTGAGGGAATCATTATTCACCAGCTTTTGATACGCTGCAGAGATTCTTGAAAATGTTACACTAGAGCAATTGCAAGCCAAGTATGGGTAAAGGACATGATCTTGGTTAAATAATGAAGCTTCTTCATCAGATAATCATGCAGGGACTCAAAAGGGATGAGCGAATCTACCCAGGTTTGGTTCATCAAGAGTTTGGGAAATCCTGCTTAAGATCCGCGAAACCTGAACTTGGCTGTGAACCCCAAAAAAGTTATGAAAGGTGAATCTTGTCAGTAAGTTCTGGCCATTTTTAGGGTTAATAGGCAAACTAATATAAAAAAGTATTTGAAGTTGGGCAATGCTATGGGGACACGTTCCAAAAATATGTTTTTCATAGAATACTGTACAGTGGTAGAGGGTCTTTTCATGTGACTTCAAAGGCAGAAATAAAAATACAGGGGATGTCTTAAAGATGTACAATATCTCCCAAAAGTGAGTACACCCCTCACATTTTTGTAAATATTTTATTATATCTTTTCATGTGAAAACACTGAAGAAATTACACTTTGCTACAATGTAAAGTATTGAGTGTACAGCTTGTATAACAGTGTAAAGTTGCTGTCCCCTCAAAATAACTCAACACACAGCCATTAATGTCTAAACCGCTGGCAACAAAAGTGCTAATTTTAAAGGCTTATATGCAAGTTATTGTCATAAAAAGTGTTTGGGGACGTGGGTCCTGCCCCAGGGGACATGGATCAATGCAAAAAAAAGTTTTAAAAACGGCCGTTTTTTCAGGAGCAGTGATTTTAATGCTTAAAGTGAAACAATATAAGTGTAATATCCCTTTAAATTTTGTACCTGGGGGGTGTCTATAGTATGCCTGTAAAGGGACGCACGTTTCCCGTGTTTAGAACAGTCTGACAGCAAAATGACATTTCAAAGGAAAAAAAGTCATTTAAAACTACTCGCGGCTATTAATGAATTGCCGGTCTGACAATACATATAAAAGTTAATTGATAAAAACGGCATGGGAATTCCCCACAGGGGAACACCGAACCAAAATTAAAAAAAAAAAATGACGTGGGGGTCCCCCTAAATTCCATACCAGGCCCTTCAGGCCTGGTATGGATATTAAGGGGAACCCCAGCCAAAATGTAAAAAAAAATGGCGTGGGGTCCCCTTCAAAATCTATACCAGATCCTGCAGGTCTGGTATGGATTTTAAGGGGAACCCAGCACCAAAATTTTTTTAAAAAATGGTGTGGGGTCCCCCTAAAAATCCATACCAGACCCTTATCCAAGCATGCAACCTGGCAGGCAAAGAGGGGGAGACGAGAGAGCGGCCCCCCTCCTGAACCGTACCAGGCCACATGCCCTCAACATTGGGAGGTTGCTTTGGGGTAGCCCCCCAAAACACCTTGTCCCCATGTTGATGAGGACAAGGGCCTCATCCCCACAACCCTGGCCGGTGGTTGTGGGGGTCTGTGGGCAGGGGGCTTATCGGAATCTGGAAGCCCCCTGTGTGAAATGGTAAGGGGGTACAAAAGTACCCCACCATTTCACAAAAAAAGTGTCAAAAATGTTAAAAATGACAAGAGACAGTTTTTGACAATTCCTTTATTTAAATGATTCTTCTTTCTTCTTTCTTCTATCTGCTATCTTCCTTTGGTTTCTTCCTCATCTTCTTCTTCTTCTGGTTCTTCTGGTTCATCTGCTTCTTCTGGTTCTTCCTCCGGTGTTCTTGTCCGGCATCTTCCTCCGCGGTGTCAGCGTCTTCTTCCCTTCTTCTCCTTGGGCCGCTCCGCATTCATGATGGCATGGAGGGAGGCTCCCGCTGTGTGACGCTTCTCTCTTCATCTTCTTCTCTTCATCTTCTTCTCTTCATCTTCTTGTCTTCATCTTCTTTTCGGGCCGCTCCGCATCCATGATGGCATGGAGGGAGGCTCCCGCTGTGTGACGCTTCTCCTCTTCTGACGGTTCTTAAATAATGGGGGGTGACCCCACCCCCTCTGACACACAGGGACTTGACGGGACTTCCCTGTGGCATCACGGGGAATGTGACGCCACAGAAGTGGTTAACTTTTATGTGTATTGTCGGACCGGCAATTCATTAATAGCCGCGAGTAGTTTAAATGACCTTTTTTCCTTTGAAATGTAATTTTGCTGTCAGACTGTTCTAAACACGGGAAACATGCGCCCCTTTACAGGCATACTGTAGACACCTCCCAGGTACAAAATTTAAAGGGATATCACACTTTTATTGTTTCACTTTAAGCATTATTTAAGCAACGGTATTACACTATTGGAAGTATTATTTCTTTTCATGGAGACATATCTTTTTGCCTGGTGAGGAGTGCTGACAATCAGAGGATTCCATCCACTGTGGACACAGCTCTATCCAGTCTAAATAGGCCTTTTGGAGTACTTTAACACTGCATATATGCCGAGCATGAGAATGCAAGGCATTATTTTCTGGTGAGTGCGGCTCCATATGAGTGGATCACAATCACAGCTGGTGTGGTGAAGGAGTTATTTTTGACACAGGAAGATTTATGTTTGAAAGTCACTTTTTTGACATCCACCTTTGAGCACGGGCTTTATTTTTATCTGTAACGTTGCATGAACTATCTGCAGTTATTTTGACCTTGTATGTATATTTTTCTTTTTTCACTAAGAAAAATTTTTTTAGTTGATTCAAGGATTATGATCATATGTTACTGAGGTGTTTTAGTAGAGATATAACACTTATCACAGTCACTTTGTAGATGGCTGCTTTTGACAGCTATATTACTCTCACCTATTATTGTATTGTGCATCACTGGTTATTATTTATAAGTTTCTCATTCACCATTATTTGATCTTTATGGTGTTTATAGAGACACTATTTTATTTATTTAGAAAACGTTTTCTACATAAAGATGGCCTGGCTATAAGAAGATTGCCAAGACCCTGAAACTGAGCTGCAACACGGTGGCCAAGACCATACAGCGGTTTAACAGAACAGACTTCACTCAGAACAGGCCTCGCCATGGTCAACCAAAGAGGTTGAGTTCATATGCTCAGCATCATATCCAGAGGTTGTCTTTGGGAAACAGACATATGAGTGCTGCCAGCATTGCTTCAGAGGTTGAAGGGGTGGAGGGTCAGCCTGTTGGTTCTCAGACCATATGCCACACACTGCATTAAATTGGTCTGCATGGCTTTCGTCCCAGAAGGAAGCCTCTTCTAAAGATGATGCACAAGAAAGCCCGCAAACAGTTTGCTGAAGACAAGCAGACTAAGGACATGGATTACTGGAACCATGTCCTGTGGTCTGATGAGACAAAGATAAATGTATTAGGTTCAGATGGTGTCAAGCGTGTGTGGCGGCAACCAGGTGAGGAGTACAAAGACAAGTGTGTCTTGCCTATAGTCAAGCATGGTGCTGGGAGTGTCATGGTGTGGGGTTGCATGAGTGCTGCCGACACCGGGGAGCTATAGTTCATTGAGGGAACCATGAATGCCAAGATGTACTGTGACATACTGAAGCAGAGCATGATCCCCTCCCTTCAGAGACTGGGCCACAGGGCAGTATTCCAACATGATAATGACCTCAAACACACCTCCAAGATGACTACTGCCTTGGTATAGAAGCTGTGGGTAGAGGTGATGGACTGGCTAATAGGGATGAGCCGAACACCCCCTGTTCGGTTCGCACCAGAACTTGCGAACAGGCAAAAAATTAGTTTGAACACGCGAACACCGTTAAAGTCTATGGGACACAAACATGAATAATCAAAAGTGCTAATTTTAAAGGCTTACATGCAAGTTATTGTCATAAAAAGTGTTTGGGGACCTGGGTCCTGCCCCAGGGGAAATGGATCAATGCAAAAAAAGTTTCAAAAACGGCCGTTTTTTCAGGAGCAGTGATTTTAATAATGCTTAAAGTGAAACAATAAAAGTGTAATTAGTGATAAAGTTACTACAGCGCTGAAGTGGAAAAATAAATTATGTGAGAATATATTAAAAGATGCCCAAATAATATAGCTGCAATCAATTAGTGAACTACACAAATTGCATAAAAGATAAGTTAAGTGATGCGCTAATATTAACCAATTCATATCATTAAACCAATTAATATATGAAAAAGTCACGTGCCTAGTGACGATACGCGCGGGGAGGAGGAGCCTGTGATGCTCTTAGTAGTGTGTACTCTGGAGGTGAATGAACAGGCAGCAGCACGGAGCTGAATGTAGCTGACCATTTGTTCTAATGCGATCTGTATAAAAGGGATCATGTGAGTGAGATTACCTGGTTCATTTTTATATGTACCTTGGCTTATCTCTGCGCAATGGTATTGTTTCCCAATCTTGTTTTTTATACTGGGGAGGACCGATAAAAGCTAAGGAATTCACCGATCTATGCCAGCGGGTGAACGGTATCATTTAAATCCACCGCTAATCCATCCAAGCATGACTTTCAAAGCTCTGGTTTGAAGTGAAGAGGAGGTATTCCTGTGTCTCTGATTAGTGGACTAATCACATTTATATTTTATATTTAAATCACATATTTTTTACATGTACAGGAGCACGGGTTTGTGATATAAATTGTAAAGAGGTCCCGTTTCTCCATAATTAAGGTAACGTTGTATGTGGGTTTGGAATATACTATTTATTTATTTTCTAAGTTTTTATATAGAGGTTTATACACATAATTTATTCACATATTTGTAAATTATTTTGCACGTATAACACACAGTGTGATATTAATTGGTTAATATTAGCACATCACTTAACTTATCTTTTATGCAATTTGTGTGGTTCACTAATTGATTGCAGCTATATTATTTGGGCATCTTTTAATATATTCTCACATAATTTATTTTTCCACTTCAGCGCTGTAGTAACTTTATCACTAATTTTATGCTCTCACTAATACCACTGTAGCAGCAGAAATGGATATATTTAATTTTATGGAGAATCGCACGGTAGTGTTAGAAGAGGTTTTTACCACTAATATTAGTAGTGACACAGGGGATTTGGATACCAATTTTAGTAAGTTTGGGCATCTAATGGAGAAAAAAGTTAGCTTGTGGTGGGACATTGTAGCCCATGAACAGTACATCAAAGAAAAAATTGTACCTAGAAGACTCAGATGGGATATTCCCATTAATGATGGGATTATTGATGAGGAAGGAGTCAGTGAATGGTACAAATTTTTCAATGAGAAGGGCGTAGAAGTATTACAATTTCTAGTAAAAAGAAAACAAAGAAAAGTTGCGATGATAAACCAACAAATTGCAGAGTGCAAAATTGCATTAGAGGCTCACAAAGAAACACCATCTTTTGTTACACTTACCAATCAACTAAATAAAGTTCTGGAAAGGAAAGATGTAGAGATCAAACAAAGGAAAAGAAGAAAATATTTAAGAGATACTAACGACTACAAATTAGAGCAAAGCTATAAATGGCAATTGAATCTGAAAGAAGGTAAAACTGGCTCTACCACGTCCTCTCCTGAAAGAGAGGTACGGATATTAACCCCTAATAGGGACCAAAGATATAGATCTCCGATCAGACAGTATAAGGCCAATACAGAAAGACAACATAGAGGTAATACAGATGGACCGCCCAGGCAATATGATTATAATGGGCCAAAAACACCTAGACCATGGTGGCACAATAAGAATAATAACCCTAAATCATGGAGTAAATCTCCAAAAAAAACCTTCTGGAAAAACAACGGGAAAAATAAAAAACCCCAGAATCACCAGAATGGCCAATATGATCAGGCTGAGAGTAGGGATTATGATCAACAAAATGAACAGTACTATAATGAGTACCCGTACCCTCCCAGACACCAGACACAGGGAAACCAAGGAAAACCTGTGTATAATTATTCAGACAATTCATATTACTATCAGAATGAGAGACAAGATGAAAGAGAACGCAACCAATATCAGTATCAACAGGATGGGGATCGAGGACGATATGATCACTATCAATATGGACCTAGATACAGTCCTATAAAAACGCAAAATTGCTATGAAGCACTTAGAGATCACAGAGATTCAAACCCACTGACACCTTTTTTAGACCTACGCAGGAACGAAAGCCCCCCTCGGCAGGACAGGACCACCAACGCAGGAAGCCCAAACATAAGAGGGGATGCAGAGGAGGACACAAGACCCAAAAGGAAGAGAGAATAGTAGGCGAGGGAATATATAACATCAGTGGAGTGGATCTCACGCAAAATGAACTAGCATTACTAGATAAAGGCCTGAAGTATGCACCTAAATGCAACCTGAACAAATTCAACCTATATGTGGACATTCAAAAATATACAAGGAAGCTAAACATCAATAAATATATGTTGAACCAAGCAGTAGCGGCTAGTTCAGTAAATAGGGGAAGCAGCAACACACCAGGAAGAGTGATATATAGCCAATTGAGGAATAAATCCCTGTTTAACCCCCCCAGTCCATAACAATCAACACATTGAGGTTTTTAATAAAATGGTGACACAAGAAATAGATAGACTAAAGATCAAACGAATGAAAGACCCTCAGGTTATTAGAAAAGGAATAAAAGAATTAGAAGAAAATAAAAAAGTGGCAGTAAGACCGGCGGATAAGGGTGGTGCATTCGTGGTTCTTTCAAAAGAATACTACAATAACGAACGTCAAGAACAACTAAACGATGCTAACACATATATCAAATTGAAGAAGAATCCAACAAGAGAGTATAAAATTGAATTACAGGAATTAATTAAGAAAGGAAGCATGAAAAACTTACTTACCAAGAAGGAGGAGTGTTATCTTATCCCGAATACGTGCAGGGTACCTATTATATATACAGTGCCCAAGCTGCACAAAAATCAAGAAAAACCCCCTGGACGTCCCATTATTAATGGTATCCAATCGATTAACTCTAGATTAGGAAAGTACGTGGACAATTTTCTACATCCGTTAGTCCCATCCACACCAGCCTACCTAAGGGACACCAAACATCTAATACAGGAATTAAATAAAATTGTTATCCAGCCATACCAAAAATACTTATTAATCACAGCCGATGTATCATCTCTTTACATGAATATAGGTTATGAGGATGCTATTGCAGCTTCAAAATGGGCTATGAACAAATATAGTAATTTAATTTCCAAGCAAAAAAGGTTCATCCTAAGATGTTTAGCATTTGGTTTAGAGCATAACTATTTTTGGTTTAATTCGGAATTCTATAGACAACTCAATGGTATTGGTATGGGGGCCAAATACACTCCTAGCGTAGCAAACATATTTATGGCCCAATGGGAGAAGGAAGCAATATATGATGATACCCCCCACAACTTATAATGTACAAAAGATTCATTGATGACTGTATAATGTTATGGAAGGGAGAAGAATCACCTCTCTTAGAATTCTTGGAAAAACTAAATAGAAATGAAAAAAACATAAAGCTGACCTATCAAGCGAGTGAAAAAAACTTCAATTTTTGGATTTAGACATAGAAATGACCGCCAATGGAATTTTAACAAAAACGTTTTTTAAACCAGTTGAAAGGAATAGTTTTATACCTACAGATAGCTGTCATTTTGATCCCTGGCTGATAAATATACCAAAAGGGCAATTCATACGTTTGAGAAGAAATTGCACGGAATTAAGCACATTCCTGGAACAGGCGAATGATGTTGGAGACAAGTTTGTCCAAAAGGGCTACAATAAGGAGTTCATTAAGGAAAAAATTAAAGAGGTATCATACATTACAAAGGACGAATTAATTCAAGATAAACTGAAAAAATTAAACCAATATCAAGATGTTCCAATAATTATGGATTTTAATACTCAACACCGACAGATTGAACGTATTTTTAAAAACATTGGCCACTTCTTCTTGCTGATCAACAACTAAAAAAAATATTACCAGAAAAACCACAGTTTGATTACAGAAAGGCACCCATGCTAAGAGATAAAATTGCAAAAAATGTCATTGACCCACCAAAACCACAAGAATTAACTTTTTTCCAAAGGAAAGGCTTTTATCCTTGCAAGCGATGCTATGCATGCAAAAATACGAAATTAAATGTTCAAAAATGCACCAACTTCAAATCGACAAGTAACAACACAGAATATCAGATTAATGATTTTATGACATGCAAAACTGAGGGGGTGGTGTATGTTTTACAATGCCCGTGCTCACTTCAGTATGTGGGAAGAACTAAAAGACCGATGTGGAAGCGCATCAGGGAACACATACGAAACATTGTTAAAGGCTATCCAAAGCACAGTGTCTCACGGCATTTTTCATTATGCCATGATAAAAATCCAACGCTATTGAAATTTTGGGCCATAGACAAATACAAACCCCATTGGCGAGGCAGTAATAAAGTAAGGGAACTGAGTAAGCAAGAATCCAAATGGATATACAATATGGGAGTACTTACTCCAATGGGGTTAAATATCGAGTTTGATCTTAACTGCTTTATAGCTGACTCCTGATATTTAATAATTTTTAATTTAATTTTATATTTCTTATCTTCATTTTAATAGTTGGTCATAATGCATATAGATTTTATATCTAATTTAAAAAAAAAAAAAAACTTTTTACATTTTTTGTAATTTTGTGAGTTTATTGTCGCAAATTTTTTGCATAATATAGTGATCATAACATGAAATTCCTATAAGTAATTTTCCTATAATTTTTAATCTATAATAAATTCCAAAATGTTAGTGAGGATGCATCTAATGATGCACAACCGGTAATATATTCATTTCTTATGACAAAATGAAGGGGGAGTAACTCATGTTTTAATAATGTTTATAAAATGTTGAACAAGATTAATTAAATGCAAGGTAATTAGAATGCTTTTTATATATATGTTTGCGTTCATCTAGCTTGATAGAATTTTAAGTATTTTATAATAGTGTATTAAAGTCGTTTAGAAACAATTTGTTATGTAAATAAATGATATGCTACGTTGTTTAAGAAAACACAATACTATGTATCTCTGAGATCGCACAATGGTATGATGATACACTGACTCCCGGGGTTGCGGTGGCAACCAGTATACAGACTATAAGCAACGATCAGAGCTGTCACACCAGCACCCTTGAAAAAGTCACGTGCCTAGTGATGATACGCGTGGGGAGAAGGAGCCTGTGACGCTCTCAGTAGTGTGTACTCTGGAGGTGAATGAACAGGCAGCAGCACGGAGCTGAATGTAGCTGACCATTTGTTCTAATGCGATCTGTATAAAAGGGATCATGTGAGTGAGATTACCTGGTTCTTTTTTATATGTACCTTGGCTTATCTCTGCACAATGGTATTGTTTCCCAATCTTGTTTTTTATACTGGGGAGGACCGCTAAAAGCTAAGGAATTCACCGATCTATGCCGACAGGTGAACGGTATCATTTAAATCCACCGCTAATCCATCCAAGCATGACTTTCAAAGCTCTGGTTTGAAGTGAAGAGGAGGTATTCCTGTGTCTCTGATTAGTGGACTAATCACATTTATATTTTATATTTAAATCACATATTTTTTACATGTACAGGAGCACGGGTTTGTGATAGAAATTGTAAAGAGGTCCCATTTCTCCATAATCAAGGGAACCTTGTATGTGGGTTTTGAATATACTATTTATTTATTTTCTAAGTTTTTATGTAGAGGTTTATACACATAATTTATTCACATATTTGTAAATTATTTTCCACGTATAACACACAGTGTGATATTAATTGGTTAATATTAGCGCATCACTTAACTTATCTTTAATAAAAGTGTAATATCGTATAGATAAGTGGTGCAGCGCTAATCCTCACTATACAAACATGTGTCAAAAAAATGTGTGTAAAAAAATCTCAGTGTCACATCATATATCTTAAACCAAATACAGAAGATAAAGTAAGACCTTGATTAAAAACGTGATAGGTGACACTAAAAAGCAAAATTAGCTAATGTGATAAAATAATAAAATAAGTATATCACGGCCGTGAAAGTAAATAAATATAAATATAACCTCCTAGCAATTTAGTAAACCTTGCAATAAAAGACGTTAATCATATTGTGCAATACATATATAAATAAAGAGATAATAAAAACTGTGTGCAAACAATGCTCAAAAAAGTGACAAGGTGCAATGGAGTATTCCAATCAACTGGGTCTGTGCTCCATATTCTATACAAAGTGACAAATGTGCAAAAACATCCAACGAAGTAAACCATAAATGTCCCAAAAAGTAAAGTGCAAAACAGTGCTATACACGGAAAGTCCTTGATAAAGCTAGAATTTGTGACAGCAACGGTTTAGCATGCGGCTGTTGCAGTTAAAGTGCTTAGCGTGGGTAACATCATAAGTATCTTCGTGTGCATACACACAAGTGGGTAATGGACCCTTACCTTAGGGTAATAGGGCAAGCGCATATGATCATTAAGGCTTTGGGGTGTCCACCTAGGGGCTCCAGCGCGTCCCTCACAGTCCTAGATCCGAGATGTGGTTCCCTCAGATGTGGTGCAGGGGGGGAGTTGGTATATGAAAAGCAGTAGTGTAATACCGTTTAATCAGATATATTTTATTTAAAAATAATAGGTACTCACATTAAAGAATAAAAACAGCAATTTGTATCCGACGAGCGGCGAGCTCGTATGCCTCTATCAGTATCTGCAGCCTGTCTCGTCCCTACGCATGACGTCACACCTCACGTGACTTCATCAGAGGATGCATACAGGCTAAAGACATGTCCCTAAATAGTATAGTATGGCCGGCAATGGGCGGCCATTTTCTTGAAGTCTAAACCAGTATAGTGAAATATATTGCGGTGGCCATTTTCTTGGGGCCGCGCAATGCAACCTATGTGTATCATGTGCGATGATGTGTGCTGTCAGCTGACTTGTGGAGCCAATGGACAGCAGTAAGCTAGTAGGAACATCTCGCACTGTCAGCAGAGGAGGACGGGTGCTACTATTACATGCCTAAAACGCTGTGACAGAAGTTTAAAAAGACGAATAAAGATATACAATAAGGAGGGCTGAATCTATAGTAAATAAGGCACATTCCCAACATAGATGGCATGTGCAAGATGACAAGTTGAAGCTTCATGAAAAAGCAATATGTGAAAAACTAAAGACTAAAATCAACTACAAGGTATCCTTCCTAAAAACCCGAAGTTTATATACAAAAGGGCACCCACAATCAGGGACCTAGTAGTGAAGAATGTTGTGGATCCGCCAAAGAAAATGTTTTCTTTTTTTAATGGGAACGGATTTTTTCCGTGCAAACAATGTTTTGCGTGCTTGAGGACAAAACGCCCAAATAAAAAGGTGTTTCAGTTTACCTCAACTAGTACAGGAGAGAGCCATGATATTAAAGATTTTATTTGCTGCAATACCGAAGGGGCGGTATATGTACTTGAATGTAGTTGTGGCCTTCAGTACGTAGGCCGGACAAAAAGACCCCTGAGGGTCTGCATCAAGGAACATGTCAAAAACATTATCAATGGATATGACAAACACTGTGTGTCCAAACATTTTCTGACTTGCCATAATAAAGATCCCACCCATCTCACTTTCTGGGGTATTACTCCATATATTAGGCACTGGCGGGGTGGTCATAAGGTGAGAACCCTAAGTAAACTTGAATCCAAATGGATTTTCACCCTAGACACTCTTTGGCCCCGTGGCCTGAATATTGAATTTGACCTCAACTGCTTCCTGAGTGATTTTTAAGATTTTAATAATCTTGTTTTTACTATCTAATTTTAAATACCCCCTCCTAATTATTACTGAGATATCTCATCTATTTTTAAACTGTCTTTTTAGTGATCTTTTACTCTCGCTATATTCTCTATATCTCTATGTTAAGGTATTCTTCTTTTCTTTTTTATTTGAAGACTATCTATCCTGGCGTTTTTTTTAGAAAGTGAATGGATGAATGAGTGGTAGTTTGAGGTGGCCATCTATGTCTTACCACTCATATCGGCTAGAGCTGTATCTTCCTTTTTTTTCGTTAAAATTAAATTACCGGACCAGTAGTCTCTATTGTACAGGATATGCTGATGTCTCTTAATATATTCACTTACCTTGCTCTTAATCCACCACCATTTGATTGTGTAATTTGTCTCTGGAATTTATTATTGCTGTCTGTTATTTAATGCTTTGTGTTTTTAGACTTACTTATAAAGACCGTTTTTAGTCATGTTATGTAAGCCTGCTACCAGTCTGTGCTGCTTCTCTCTTCCCATTTTTTCCGAGCCCCACATACAGACTTTTTATATATATATATATATATTTTTTTTTTTTTTCTTTACATCATTTTTTAGTTTTTCACATATTGCTTTTTCATGAAGCTTCAACTTGTCATCTTGCACATGCCATCTATGTTGGGAATGTGCCTTATTTACTATAGATTCAGCCCTCCTTATTGTATATCTTTATTTGTCTTTTTAAACTTCTGTCACAGCGTTTTAGGCATGTAATAGTAGCACCCGTCCTCCTCTGCTGACAGTGCGAGATGTTCCTACTAGCTTACTGCTGTCCATTGGCTCCACAAGTCAGCTGACAGCACACATCATCGCACATGATACACATAGGTTGCATTGCGCGGCCCCAAGAAAATGGCCACCGCAATATATTTCACTATACTGGTTTAGACTTCAAGAAAATGGCCGCCCATTGCCGGCCATACTATACTATTTAGGGACATGTCTTTAGCCTGTATGCATCCTCTGATGAAGTCACGTGAGGTGTGACGTCACGCGTAGGGACGAGACAGGCTGCAGATACTGATAGAGGCATACGAGCTCGCCGCTCGTCGGATACAAATTGCTGTTTTTATTCTTTAATGTGAGTACCTATTATTTTTAAATAAAATATATCTGATTAAACGGTATTACACTACTGCTTTTCATATACCAACTCCCCCCCTGCACCACATCTGAGGGAACCACATCTCGGATCTAGGACTGTGAGGGACGCGCTGGAGCCCCTAGGTGGACACCCCAAAGCCTTAATGATCATATGCGCTTGCCCTATTACCCTAAGGTAAGGGTCCATTACCCACTTGTGTGTATGCACACGAAGATACTTATGATGTTACCCATGCTAAGCACTTTAACTGCAACAGCCGCATGCTAAACCGTTGCTGTCACAAATTCTAGCTTTATCAAGGACTTTCCGTGTATAGCACTGTTTTGCACTTTACTTTTTGGGACATTTATGGTTTACTTCGTTGGATGTTTTTGCACATTTGTCACTTTGTATAGAATATGGAGCACAGACCCATTTGATTGGAATACTCCATTGCACCTTGTCACTTTTTTGAGCATTGTTTGCACACAGTTTTTATTATCTCTTTATTTATATATGTATTGCACCATATGATTAACGTCTTTTATTGCAAGGTTTACTAAATTGCTAGGAGGTTATATTTATATTTATTTACTTTCACGGCCGTGATATACTTATTTTATTATTTTATCACATTAGCTAATTTTGCTTTTTAGTGTCACCTATCACGTTTTTAATCAAGGTCTTACTTTATCTTCTGTATTTGGTTTAAGATATATGATGTGACACTGAGATTTTTTTACACACATTTTTTTGACACATGTTTGTATAGTAAGGATTAGCGCTGCACCACTTATCTATACGTATTTACTCTGAAGGTCAGGTGTGTACCCTAATCGGTGCTAGCAGCTTTTCCAGCTCCAGCCTTCTTCCACATCTGATAGCGTGGGAATAACTATATTATTTATAAAAGTGTAATATCCCTTTAAATTTCGTACCTGGGGGGTGTCTATAGTATGCCTGTAAAGGCGCGCATGTTTCCCGTGTTTAGAACAGTCTGACAACAAAATGACATTTCAAAGGAAAAAAAGTAATTTGAAACTACTCGCGGCTATTAATGAATTGCCGGTCCAACAATACACCTAAAAGTTAATTGATAAAAACGGCATGGGAATTCCCCACAGGGGAACCCCGAACCAAAATTTAAAAAAAAACTACGTGGGGGTCCCCCTAAATTCCATACCAGGCCCTTCGGGTCTGGTATGGAATTTAAGGGAACCCCCGGACAAAATTTTAAAAAAAAATGGCGTGGGGTCCCCCTAAAAATCCATCCAGACCCTTATCCGAGCAGGCAACCTGGCAGGCCGCAGGAAAAGAGGGGGGGACGAGAGAGCGGCCCCCCTCCTGAACCATACCAGGCCACATGCCCTCAACATTGGGAGGGTGCTTTGGGGTAGCCCCCCAAAACACCATGTCCCCATGTTGATGAGGACAAGGGTCTCATCCCCACAACCCTTGCCCGGTGGTTGTGGGGGTCTGCGGGCGGGGGCTTATCGGAATCTGGAAGCCCCCTTTAACAAGGGGACCCCCAGATCCAGGCCCTCCCCCCTGTGTGAAATGGTAAGGGGGTACAGAAGTACCCCTACCATTTCACAAAAAAAACTGTCAAAAATGTTAAAAATGACAAGAGACAGTTTTTGACAATTCCTTTATTTAAATGCTTCTTCTTTCTTCTATCTTCCTTCGGTTTCTTCCTCCATCTTCTTCTTCTTCTGGTTCTTCCTCCGGTGTTCTCGTCCGGCATCTTCCTCCGTGGCGTTGGCGTCTTCTTCCCTTCTTCTTCTCGGACTGCTCCGCATCCACGATGGCTGGGAGGGAGGCTCTCGCTCTTCATCTTCTTCTCTTCACCTTCTTGTCTTCATCTTCTTCTCTTCATCTTCATCTTCTTTTCGGGCTGCTCCGCATCCATGATGGCATGGAGGGAGGCTCCCGCTGTGTGATGCTTCTCTCTTCATCTTTTTCTCTTCATCTTCTTCTCTTCATCTTCTTGTCTTCATCTTCTTTTCGGGCAGCTCCGCATCCATGATGGCATGGAGGGAGGCTCCCGCTGTGTAACGCTTCTCCTCTTCTGACGGTTCTTAAATAATGGGGGCGGGGCCACTCAGTGACCCCGCCCCCCTCTGACACACGGGGACTTGATGGGACTTCCCTGTGGCATTCCCCGTGACGTCAGAGGGGGCGGGGTCACTCGTTACGTAACCCCGCCCTCTTCTGACATCACGGGAAATGCCACAGGGAAGTCCCAGTCAAAGTCCCCATGCGTCAGAGGGGGGGTCACCGGGTGGTAAAATTAGCACTTTTGATTTCTCCCATAGACTTTTAAAGGGTGTTCCGCGGCATTCAAATTTGCCGCGAACACCCCAAATTGTTCGCTGTTTGGCGAACTGTCGAACAGCTGATGTACGAGTCGAACATGAGTTCGACTCGAACTTGAAGCTCATCCCTATTGGCCAATAGGGATGAGACCGATGTTCGAGTCGAACGTAAGTTCGACTCTAACCATCGGGTGTTCGTCTGTTCGCTGAACAGTGAACAATATGTGGTGTTTACGGCAAATTCGAAAGCTGCCAGAACACCATTAAAGTCTATGGGACACTAACGTGAAAAATCAAAAGTGGGGGTGTCTAAAGTATGCCTGTAAAGTGGCGCATTTTTCCCGTGTCTAGAACAGTACCACAGCAAAATGACATTTCTAAAGGAAAGATTGTCATTTAAAACTGATCACGGCTGTAATGAATTGTCGGATCTCGGCAATATAGATAAAACTCATTGAAAAAAAGAGCATGGGATCCCCCCAATCCATTAACAAGCCCTTTGGGTTTGGTATGAATATTAAGGGGAACCCCGAAACAATTAAAAAAAAAAAAATTGCGTGGAGTTCCCCCTAAAATCCATACCAGGCCCTTCAGGTCTGATATGGAAATTAAGGGGAACCCTTCGCCAATTTTTTTTTTAATGGCGTAGGGGTCCCCCCAACATCCATACCAGACCCTTATCCCAGCAGGCAACCTGGCAGGCCACAGGAAAAGAGGGGGGACAAGAGAGTGCCCCCTCCTGAACCATACCAGGCCACATGCCCTCAACATGGGGAGAGTGCTTTGGGGTAGCCCCCCAAAGCACCTTGTCCCCATGTTCATGCGGACAAGGGCCTCATCCCCACAACCCTTGCCCGGTGGTTGTGGGGGTCTGCGGGCGAGGGACTTATCGGAATCTGGAAGCTCCCTTTAACAAGGGGACCCCCAGATCCCAGCCTCCCCCCTGTTTTAAATGGTAACGGGGTACAATACCCCTACCATTTCACAAAAAAAGTGTTAAAATGTTAAAAATGACAAAACACAGCTTGGGACACTCCAATGAAAATGATTTCTTTATTGTTATAATAAATCCATACAGCAAGGTTAAAACCACTGACGCGTTTCACACTATTACATAATAATAGCTTTGAATAAGCATCTGCTGTAAAGGTGTGAAATGCGTCCTCCTTTATAATAAGAGGCAAAAAATTATCAACCTACTCCCAAGGGGATGAGCACAGGAGTACATTAGTACCCCTTACCCACACGCACAAAGAATTAAAGTAAATAAACACACATACATCGTGATCAATAGACACAGAGATTGATTCCTTCATTGAATCCTATAGGGAAATATTTCTGGGTACATTAAATAAAATTGATTAACTAATTATAAAAGCAGGTATGTGTTTGTACTTTATTGTGATAAAGAACGTTTTCACAATGTATGTGTGTTTATTTACTTTAATTCTTTGTGCATGTGGGTAAGGGGTACTAATGTACTCCTGTACTCATCCCCTTGGGAGTAGGTTGATAATTGGTTGCCTCTTATTATAAAGGAGGCTTCTAGATTCCCCTAAAAGTCCCCCTATGTCATCCCCCACCTCCTTTTTGGGAGACCAGTGATGAGGAAGAGGCCCTTGTCCCTCAATATTGGGGCAAGGGTAATTTTTTTAAAGAGGCTCTTGTCCTCAATATTAGGACAAGATTACTTTGCAGGGGACACCCTCCAATTTTTGAAAGCATGTGGCCTTGTATGATAGTATGCTTTCAAAGGGTCTGATTGATTTTTTATTCCATTTTTTTTTTTTACAGCAAGGCTAGGCCCAAATTTATTAGAGACAAAGAGCACATGTAGGGGTTTCCAAACTGCCCTTAATCTGTCCCTATGCAGTGTGATAGATTTTCCTTTCCTTTCCCTGTTACAGCTTCCATTACACTGACACTGTGGCTACTCTTCGACCCCCTTTATAGTGAGGAGGTTAGCACAAAGCCTTCATTATTTGACTTTCTATGCCAGCTGATCTAAGTTTAAATGTCCATGCACTGAATTATGGTAACAAAGAATTCAGTTGACAAATTCCCACATTTATTTGCCAGGACAGCAAATCTAAAACCCATAGGATTCATCTCAAACATATGGTAGTGCCAAGCCCGAACCTCATCTCTAATCATAATTAGTGTATGAACATTGTGATTTGGAACATGAGTTTAGCTGTCTAAAAAGCATGTCACAGTTTTTAAAACTGTGGATTTATCACAGTGAAACTCTTTGTGTTATTGATTTCTTATCATAGAGGAATACACCAAGACTTTTTCTTAACATAATTGTTTCAACAACATTCGCTACACATAATTTATTTTTAATATACTTGTCTAGTTGTATCTGAGTACTTAAAGTAAAACCTTGCTTTGTCTATTCAAGTTAACTTTAATTCAGAGACCTTTAAAAGTACACATTTACCTTCCCCTCAACCTTCTGCACTGAATCTGTACCCTTTACCCTTAATGGCCCATAACAGGTTCACTTTACTTTATGGACCATTAAAGCTCCACAATAGCAAAAAAAAAAAAATACTGCATTAGTAGTATTTGTAACTGTATTTGGCTATTACTTCAAAATGATACCATTCATAAAATTGTATATGCATTTCTTTTTTATTTTATTGTGTTGTTGTTATTGTTATACAGGATTTATATAGTGACCAGCTTCTAACTTCAGCTTGCTCAATTAAGCTTTGACAATAAAACATAGAAGCTGATAGGTTACTATGTACAGTTGCACCAGGTTCTGTGTGCACCCGTTTTAGTAACTCTCCCCCAGTCTGTCAATAGCATTTAGACAATAGTTTTTGTTTTTCACCTTTAACCATTATATTCCTTGTGGATCCTCCCAGTAGAACCATTATTTTCCCACTTTAGGTAACATGCCAAGCTGCATGGCAAGTAGCAGTTACAAGGCTGGTAAAAATTATAATAAATGGAGGGGGGTTACTATTATTATTTTTTATATATATAAACATATGTGCTGAGGTTAAGATTACACAGTCTATAGAGTGACCATTCTGATGTGTGATTTCACTGCAGAAAAAACAGCTTAGTCACTCTACACAGGAAGTAGAAAACTAAGGAACTACTGGCAGGATCTACAGGTAACGTTACTATGCTACAGTGGGGGATAAAAACTGTTGTATAAATGCTATTAGAAGACTTTAACATATATGTAATTTTTTTATTTCGCCCATAGTTACACTTTAAACCCTTTCCCTTTCTAGCCCTGACTTCTATTTTGTACTGCAGGTGGCATAGCCATTTTTTAATTTTTCACATATAGCCTTTAAATTTTGTAACAGAAAAAAACATTCCGAGCCTATATTTTCCAAAAGTGCACTACTCACAGAATTTTGAATGCCCCAGTGATAGTTGTGCCAACGTTTACCAAAACAGTAATTTTAGTACAAATACATTAAAATCATTATCAGCGCACTCAAACACAACAAAGCCTCCAAAATAATACTAAATATAAAATATATCTACTGAGTTTTTAAATTAGAAATATCTGTTCATTTAAATAGTTTGTTGCTCCAACATTGCATATTCCTATTATGTGTCTTTTGTACCATGTACTTGTGTTAAAAAATATCCTTTTCTCTTTGCACTGTTCCCTTTGTTTGAAAAACCTGGTGATCCTGGCATGAAAGCACATCCTTCTCACTGTGGTCAGTTTCCTAGCTGTATGCCCTCCAATGTTCAAGACTTGTGCTGACCCCCCCCACCCTTCCCCTGCACAGCTCTTTACTGGGAAGATCAGTGTTTTGTTCCTTCTCTGCCTCCTGCTCCCCCCTCCTTCCACAGTCTCCACTCCCACTTCTCTAAGACCCTTATGCAGCTGAGAACAGAGGTTATGCGGTGACCCCTGCATTTCTGTCAGATAATGCACCACTTCCACCTGAAAATTGCTGCAATTACAAATGTTTAGGTATTCTCATGTTTAGTTTTTTTGTTTGTATGACACAAAAAAATGAAAAAACAAAAAGCCCCTGTTAAACAGGGGCTGAAAAATTGGGCCTTAGGCACTGGTGCCACAACACTGCAACCTCTCACAGATAATCTAGTTGGAACGCAGGAACGAGCCCTGCTGCAACGTATTGCATCAAAAATTGTAATTACACGCCACTATTAAACAGGGGCTGAAAAATTGGGCCTTAGACACTGGTGCTGGTGCCACAACACTGCAACAACTCACAGATTCTCTAGTTGGAGCACAGGAATGAGCCCTGCTGCAAAGTATTGCTTAAAAAATTGTAATTACATGCCCCTGTTAAACAGGGGCTGAAAAATTGGGCCTTAGGCACTGGTGCTGGTGCCACAACACTGCAACCCCTCACAAATACTCTAGCTGAGTGCAGCAATGAACCCTCCTTGCAAAATATTGCATCAAAAATTGTAATTACACGCCCCTGTTAAACAGGGGCTGAAAAACTGGGCCTTAGCCACTGGTGGCGGCACCCAGAACCAAAAATATTATTACAAGCTATCAGCATGATCATTGAGGAGGAAGAGGATAGTCACTCAGCATAACAGGATAGTCACTCAGCATCAGCATAGGCAGTCTTGAAGGGATCTGACATTTCAAAAAAAATATTCGGTTACATCAGCATCAGGTGCTTGGTAGCTGGTGGTGATCCAAGACTGATTCATTTTTATGAAGGTCAGTCGATCGACCGAGTCGGTGGACAGGTGCACCCTGTGATCGCTTACAAAACCTCCAGAAGCACTGAATGTGCATTCCGAATGAACGCTGGATGTAGGACAGGCCAGTAGCTCAATTGCATACTGTGCAAGCTCTGGCCAGTGATCCATCCTTAAGACCCAGTAACCCAGAGGATTTTCGGTGGGAAAGGTGTCCAAGTCAGATGTTGCCCCTAGGTATTCCTGCACCATGTAAAACAGACGCTGGCGATGGTTGCTGGAACCAATCATACCTTGGGGCTGCGGACTAAAAAATTGTCTGAATGCATCGATCAGACGGCCACCTTCTCCACCGCTCCTTCTTTGACTGACCGAAGCCTCAGCAACACGTTATCCAGGAACAGGAGTTTGTAACTACTCAGTCTCTGGGAACGCGTTGCACAGACCTTTCTGCAAGGCCTCCCGAAAATGTTTCATCCTCTGCTCCCTCTGCGATGGCAAGATAAGGTCAACAACCTTACCCTTGTAACGTGGATCAAGGAGGGTTGCCAGCCAGTAACGATCTTTCTCCTTGATACCACGAATACGGGGATCCTTCCGCAGGCTTTGCAGGATCAGGGAGGCCATGCAGCGAAGGTTTGCTGAGACATTCGGTCCGGAGTCCTCTGGGTCACTAAGGATGACATGATCTGCAGCCACCTCCTCCCAGCCACATACAAGTCCATGGGTTTCTTGGGACTGTAAATGATCCCTTTAAGACTGCTGCTTATGCTGAGTGCCAGGCGCCACCTACATGCTGATACAATCCTCCTCCTCTTCCTATGTGATTGGTGGGCACGCAGGAACACTGTCTGGATAAAGGGGGCCTTGAGAGCTAAGGAAGTCCTCCTCTTCCTGCCTCTGTTCTGCCTCAAGTGCCCTGTCCATTATTCCACGCAGTGTGTGCTCCAACAGGTGGACAAGGGGGACAGTGTTACTGATGCATGCACTGTCACTGCTCACCATCCTCGTGGCCTCCTCAAATGGTGACAGGACAGTGCATGCATCCCTGATCATGGCCCACTGGCAAGGGAAAAAAAACAAGCTCCCCTGACCCTGTCCTGGTGCCATAGCTGCACAGGTACTCATTGATGGCTCTCTGCTGCGTGTGCATCTGCTGCAGCATGGCCAACGTTGAGTTCCACCTGGTGGGCACAGATTAGGCGGTTCTTGGACAGGTTAAATTCCTTTTGGAGGTCAGCCAGCCGAGCACTGGCATTATATGACCTGCGGAAATGCACACAGACTTTCCTGGCCTGCCTCAGGACATTCTGTAAACCTGGGTACCTGCCCAAGAACTGCTACACCACCAAGTTAAGGACTTGAGCCAAACAGGGCACATGGACCAGTTGTCCCTGTTGGAGGGCGGAGAGGAGGTTGGTGCCATTGTCGCAAACCACCATTCCTGGTTGAAGCTGGCATGGCGTCAACCACCTCTGAGCCATCCCCTGCAGAGCTGACAGAATCTCTGCCCCAGTGTGGCTCCTGTCCCCCAAGCACACAAGCTCAAGCACTGCATGGCATCTTTTGGCCTGCGTACTCGCGTAGCCCCTTACATGCCTACGGAGCACCGCTGGTTTTGAGGACAAAGCACAGGAAGAGGCCATAGAGAAAGAAGAAGAGGAGGGGGTGGAGGAGAGAGGTGTGTCAGAATCACCAGTAGTAGCATTTTGGAGGCATGGTGGCGGAACAACCTTCAACACTACTGCACCTTGTCCTGCATCCTTCCCAGCTGCCAGAAGAGTCACCCAATGCACCGTGAAAGATAGGTAACATCCCTGTCCATGCCTGCTGGACCATGAGTCAGCAGTAATATGCACCTTACCACTGACCGCCCTGTCCAGCAAGGCCAAGACATTGCCTTCCACATGCCGGTAGAGAGCCGGAATAGCCTTCCATAAGAAAAAGTGGCATTTGGGAACCTGCCACTGAGGAACCGCACATTCCACAAACTCATGGAAGGGGGCAGAGTCTACCAACTGAAAAGGCAGCAGTTGAAGTGCTAGCAATTTAGCCAAGCTAGCATTCAACCGCTGAGCATGTGGATGGCTGGGAGCGAACTTCTTTCAGCAGTGCAGCAGCTGGGGCAGGGAAATTTGCCCCTTACAATCTGACATTGGTGTACCGATAGCAGATTGCCCGTAAGTACTTGGCTGTGACACACCTAATTCTACACCTTCATTCCTCTCAGTACAGGTCTCAGAGAGGACTGAAGGTATAGTGGGGTTGGAGATCCCAGCTGATGAGAAGCAAGGAGAGGTCCTCTTTGTTCTTTGGCGTGGGTCTTTTAGATATGCTTGCCAACGAACTGCATGGCAGGTCAACATATGTCTGGTCAAGCATGTTGTGCCCAAGCGGGAGATGTTTTGGCCACGCAAGATATGCTTGAGACATATGTTGCAAATAGCAGCGGTGCGTTCTGATGCACTCATCTCAAAAAAGGCCCACACCAAAGAACTTTTAGAATAATGTGCAGAGACAGCAGCGCCCTGCACATGCGGAGCTTTGCGGTGTGATGCAGTCAGTGTGCTGCCCTTAGGCTGGCCCCTGGAGGGCATCCTGCCTCGTTGGTGATGTGCCTCCTCCTCCTCCTCTCTCCTATCAGGCACCCATGTTGAGTCAGTGACCTCATCATCCCCTCCCTCCTCATCACTGGAGCAAACCTGGCAGTATGCTGCAGCAGGGGGAGCATGACTGCCAGATTGCTGTCCTTCTTGGGCACCCCCTCTGTCCGTGCTCACGTTACTGCCTTCATCTAGCTCAGTATCATCATCAGAGCCTTCTAAACGCTGGGCATCCTCCTGGAGCATGTACCCAACACTGTGGTCAAACAGTTCAAGGGACTCCTCAGGAGGACATGGTGGGGCTAGGGAAGGAGTCACTGATGCCATTGAGCTGAGGGAAGAGGCCGCGTTGGCAGCTGCTTTGCCAGACAAAGTACCCTGAGCATGGGTGGGAGAGGATGAGGAGGATGAGGACGGCTTGGCCATTCACTCGACCAAGTCTTCCGCATGTTGCGGCTCAACACGGCCAGCTGCCGAAAAAAAGGCAAAGCATGTCCCACGGCCACGTGCTCATGAGGATGCACCGTCTCCACGACCAGCACTGTTGCCTCTAGACACAGAGCCGGCTTGCCCTCTTTTATTGGCTTGTGACTGTCTGCCTCTCCTTGTTGACCTTCCAGACATACTAATGGCCTGTAGCTGCACTAAGCTGGGATATATATATATATATATATATATATATATATACTGATACTGCAGCTAGAAAAATCAACTGCCTGCCTGTAGTATGAGAACACCACCAACCTTCTACAGGTAGCTTTAGCTGAACACTGTGCAGAGGTTGCACTAGACTAATGTGTAAATAATTTAGCTGCCTGTGTTAGTGATAGGATCAGGAAAACACCACCAACCTTCTACAGGTAGCTTTAGCTGAACACTGTGCAGAGGTCGCACTACACTAACTTGTAGCTTTAGCTGAACACTGTTCAGAGGACGCATTACACTAACTTGTAGCTTTAGCTGAACACCGTGCAGAGGTCACACTAAACTAACTTGTAGCTTTAGCTGAACACTGTTCAGAGGACGCACTACACTAACTTGTAGCTTTAGCTGAACACTGTGAGGAGGACACACTACACTAACTTGAAGCTTTAGCTGAACACTGTGCAGAGGTCACACTAAACTAACTTGTAGCTTTAGCTGAACACTGTTCAGAGGATGCACTACACTAACTTGTAGCTTTAGCTGAACACTGTGAGGAGGACGCACTACACTAACTTGTAGCTTTAGCTGAACACTGTGCAGAGGTCACACTAAACTAACTTGTAGCTTTAGCTGAACACTGTTCAGAGGATGCACAACACTAACTTGTAGCTTTAGCTGAACACTGTGAGGAGGACGCACTACACTAACTTGTAGCTTTACCTGAACACTGTGCAGAGGTCACACTAAATTAACTTGTAGCTTTAGCTGAACACTGTTCAGAGGACGCACTACATTAACTTGTAGCTTTAGCTGAACACTGATCAGAGGATGCACTACATTAACTTGTAGCTTTAGCTGAACACTGTTCAGAGGACGCACTACACTAATTTGTAGCTTTAGCTGAACACTGTGCAGAGGTCGCACTACACTAACTTGTAGCTTTAGCTGAACACTGTGAGGAGGACGCACTACACTAACTTGTAGCTTTAGCTGAACACTGTGCACTACACTAACTTGTAGCTTTAGCTGAACACTGTGAAGAAGACGCACTACACTAACTTGTAGCTTTAGCTGAACACTGTGCAAAGGTCACACTAAACTAACTTGTAGCTTTAGCTGAACACTGTGAGGAGGACTCACTACACTAACTTGTAGCTTTAGCTGAACACTGATCAGAGGATGCACTACATTAACTTGTAGCTTTAGCTGAACACTGTTCAGAGGACGCACTACACTAATTTGTAGCTTTAGCTGAACACTGTGCAGAGGTCGCACTACACTAACTTGTAGCTTTAGCTGAACACTGTGAGGAGGACGCACTACACTAACTTGTAGCTTTAGCTGAACACTGTGCACTACACTAACTTGTAGCTTTAGCTGAACACTGTGAAGAAGACGCACTACACTAACTTGTAGCTTTAGCTGAACACTGTGCAAAGGTCACACTAAACTAACTTGTAGCTTTAGCTGAACACTGTGAGGAGGACTCACTACACTAACTTGTAGCTTTAGCTGAACATTGTGCAGAGGTCACACTAAACTAACTTGTAGCTTTAGCTGAACACTGTTCAGAGGATGCACTACACTAACTTGTAGCTTTAGCTGCACACTGTGCAGAGGTCACACTAAACTAACTTGTAGCTTTAGCTGAACACTGTTCAGAGGATGCACTACACTAACTTGTAGCTTTAGCTGAACACTGTGAGGAGGACACACTACATTAACTTGTAGCTAGCTGAACACTGTACAGAGGTCACACTAAACTAACGTGTAGCTTTAGCTGAACACTGTTCAGAGGACGCACTACACTAACTTGTAGCTTTAGCTGAACACTGTGAGGAGGAGGCACTACACTAACTTGTAGCCTTAGCTGAACACTGTGCAGAGGTCACACTAAACTAACTTGTAGCTTTAGCTGAATGCTGTTCAGAGGATGCACTACACTAACTTGTAGCTTTAGCTGAACACTGTGAGCAGGACGCACTACACTAACTTGTAGCTTTAGCTGAACACTGTGCAGAGGTCACACTAAACTAACGTGTAGCTTTAGTTGAACACTGTTCAGAGGACGCACTACACTAACTTGTAGCTTTAGCTGAACACTGTGAGGAGGACACACTACACTAACTTGTAGCTTTAGCTGAACACTGATCAGAGGACGCACTACACTAACTTGTAACTTTAGCTGAACACTGTGAGGAGGAGGCACTACACTAACTTGTAGCTTTAGCTGAACACTGTGCAGAGGTCACACTAAACTAACTTGTAGCTTTAGCTGAACACTGTTCACAGGATGCACTACACTAACTTGTAGCTTTAGCTGAACACTGTGAGGAGGACGCACTACACTAACTTGTAGCTTTAGCTGAACACTGTGCAGAGGTCACACTAAATTAACGTGTAGCTTTAGCTGAACACTGTTCAGAGGACGCACTACATTAACTTGTAGCTTTAGCTGAACACTGTTCAGAGGACGCACTACACTAATTTGTAGCTTTAGCTGAACACTGTGCAGAGGTCGCATTACACTAACTTGTAGCTTTAGCTGAACACTGATCAGAGGACGCACTGCACTAACTTGTAGTTTTAGCTGAACACTGTGAGGAGGTCACACTAAACCAACTTGTAGCTTTAGCTGAACACTGTGAGGAGGAAGCACTACACTAACTTGTAGCTTTAGCTGAACACTGTGCACTACACTAACTTGTAGCTTTAGCTGAACACTGTTCAGAGGACGCACTACACTAACTTGTAGCTTTAGCTGAACACTGTGCAAAGGTCACACTAAACTAACTTGTAGCTTTAGCTGAACACTTTGAGGAGGACGCACTACACTAACTGTAAATAGTCTAGCTGCCTGACTGTGGTACTAGTAGGATCAAAAGAACATCAGCAATTTTCTTCAGGTAGCTGTAAATACTATACCCACACAAGCCTGCCTGTCAGCAGGAAGATAACAGGAACGGATCTAGCTAAACTGAATACAGTATATATATATATATATATATATATATATATATATATATATACATATACAACACCTGGGATGCATATATATACACAATACACTGTAAGTGCAGCTAACTGACTGACTGTCCTGCCTAATCTGTCTAACTTAAATCAAATTACACTGTCATTCTCTCTGTCTATCTCTCTGTCAAGCCGGAACACACTACACAGGGCCACCCTGTAGGCAGCCTTATATAGTGTGGGGCGTGTTCTAAACCCCCTGAGCCATAATTTGGCCAATTACATCTCTCTCTACAGACGGCGCTGTGATTGGCCAAGCATGTGCAGGTCATAGTGCATGCTTGGCCAATCATCAGCCAGCAATGCACCACGATGCCGCAGTGAATTATGGGCCATGACGCACCACACGAATTTGGCGCAAACGGCCCATATCATTCGCAATTCAGTGAACGATCGAACAGCCGATGTTCGAGTCAAACATGGGTTCGACTCGAACACGAAGCTCATCCCTACTCACCACCACCACCACCTGTCCCACTGGCCCCCCACCACCTGTAACACTGGCCCCCACCACCACCTGTCCCACTGTCCCCCCACCTGTCCCACTGGCCCCCCCACCACCTGTCCCACTGCCCCCCCACCACCTGTTACATTGGCCCCCACCTGCCACCCTGGCCCCACCTCCTGTCACACTGGCCACACACACTGGTCCCCCACCTGTCACACTGCTGGATTTGGATGTCTCTTTGCTAGATAGGGCTGTCTCTTTGCTGGATTTGGCTGTCTCTTTTTTATATGGGGGTGTCTCTTTGCTGGATTTTGCTGTCTCTTTGATATATGTAGATGTTTCTGAAAAAAATGGACCCTCAGAAGTTGGTGTGAGGAATTGCCACCATCCCTAAACAAAACATAGAAGAACCTCAAGCAAGTGGAATTTTAAGGGCAAAATCACTTTGAAAAAATTATATTAATTAAAAAGTACAATTTTTATTATACAAGAATTAAAAACAATTTCTTCAAAAAACGAATATAGAGACAATACAATTACAGTGCATTACAGTAATGACAAAAATTCAAACCAATGTGTTTCGAAATGGTTAATTATGCAATCTTCCTCAGGGATATATTTTGCCATTTCTGAAAAGTACAAAAAGTAATATAAGTATACATACATCTCATAACATGCAAATGAAGCCTGTGTTGAAATATATTAAAAAAAAAAGAAAAACTTACAAAAATAGTGATTGACATGAAAGTTTCCAATGGTTCATCGGCTATCCACCAGATCTATATAGACCCTTAATCATGCAAAAGAACCCCCGGATTTTGAGATCCAAAAGAGTCACCAAATTGAAAAGGCGGAAAACCGCTTTATCAAAAAATACAGAGGGCAGTGATGTGGAAACCTGTGGGAGGAACACACAGCATAAGGCAGAGAAAAAAAAACAACAAAAAAAACAAAACACTTTTATTAATATTTTTTAATCAACCCGCTCTGGATATACCAAAAAGTCCCAGCCCTGGAAGGTGATGGGGAACGAGAGTGTAGGGATTGTCTGAAAAATAAATATTATATAAGGAAAATCAGGAAGGGGATTGTCCTAACTATAAAAGCCATAATCACATTGAAAAAAAGGAAATCAAATTTCATAGAATTCAATGAATAAAGCAATGGCCAAAACATCACTCAGAAGGGGAGATCCCCAAGAAGAAAAAAGGGGGGGCATCCCTCCATGAGTGGAGGCCAAAATCTCCAATCAAAAAAAACAAAAACAAAAATAGTTCAGCTTACCAGAATTTGTCGTGTATTCCCTCCACAAATGAACTTAAAACAGTCCAAAATCCACTGGAACAGCCAAGAGGAGGGGATAACCCCTCTGATATTAAACATAAAAGCAAAATGGTGTGTTGATCCTCAGACAAGATGTCGTCAGATGAGGATAGCGGCTCTGGGGTTCCCGGCGTTCTCCTTTTGTAGCCCATGCTTGTTCACTGACATAGCCCCACAGAGCATTGAGAGACGACGCCACGACGCCATGTCACATGACGCCGATGACGTCATTCCCTAAGCGACACTCATACGGAGATGGCATGTGTCTAAGGCAGGACACAGGGAGAGTGCGGCCGGCTGACGCCCGGCCATGCCTACCTATTTCTCGTCCGTAACCTGGAAAAAACCATCACTGCTGACAGTACCAAAAAGAGTTGTCCTACACTGGATCGGGAGGGAGCGATAAACCACCAGCCCTACCTCCCTCCAGCACGGGATACACAGAGAGGAGTGACAGCCACTGACAATGTAATTCCTATCAGAATACCAAAACTGCAGAACAACAATTCAAGAGCGGTGCTGATCAACCATTGTGTGTTAGCTTTCGTGTGTACTTGCTGTGTTTCCTGCGTCTGTTACCGATTTTGGCCTGTTTTCGACTATTCCTGTCTGCTGGTGACTCTGACCTATGGCATGTCCCCGACTATCCCTGTTTGCTTGTGACCCTGAACCTTGGCGTGAACTCTGTTGTCCTTGTCTGTTTGTGGCCGCGACCTTGGCTTATTCCCTTACTATCCCTATCCTCCTGTTTCCTACTGTGGGTGTGAGCTGGGGGACCCTGGGGGTCGTGACCTTGAGCCAGTTGCAGCCCAGTCCATCCTCACCACTAGAGGCTCTGGTGAACACCTGCTGGCTCTTAGACTCCGCCCCCCAGGGAATCTTACGCTCTAACCCCGGTGGGATCCGTGTTGGTGTTCCAGCGGCCCTGCCTTCCTTACCACCCTGACTCCCATCCGCAGCAGTCAGCCGTAGGGTTCACTTCCTTGTGGTGCACTCCTGATCCCTACGGTGTGCATCTGTCACCTAGCCTCAAGGTGACCTGACAGTTTGATCAGGCATGGACCCGGCTGATGTGCCGCTACCCACAGATGATCCGTTGCAGGGCTTAGTTCGCAGACTTGAGACCCAGGAATCGCATCATACCCAAGTGATGCAATTCCTTCAGGATTTGGCATGCCATTTTGAACAGGTTCAGGCCTCATTAGGACCCCTGGTTCAACAACCTCAACCGCTATCTGCTGCTGCACCTATTGCACCAGTCGCAGCCACACATTCATTACAACTGCCAGCTCCGGCCCGTTACTCTGGGGACTCCAAGGCTTGCAGGGGGTTCCTTAGCCAGTGCACAATTCATTTTGAACTTCAGCCCCAAAACTTCCTGTCCAATCGGGCGAAAGTAGCCTATATTATATCCCTCCTGTTCGGCGAGGCGCTAGCTTGGGCTCCTCCTCTGTGGGAACTGAATGATCCAGTGGTTTCTAGCCTGTCCGATTTCTTGAACCTTTTTCGGAATATCTTTGAGAAACCGGGTCGTGTCTCCTCAGTGGCTAGCGCTCTTTTACGTCTCCATCAAGAGTCCGCTTCTGTGGGACAGTATGCTCTTCAGTTCCGTATCCTCACAGCTCAATTGAGTTAGAATAATGAGGCCCTAGTTGCAAACTTTTTACATGGCCTCTCTGATAGATTGAAGAATGAATTGGCAGGAAGATCCCTTCCTGCTGATCTGGACAGTGTCATCACCTTGTGTAACCAGATTGATATTCACTTTCAGGAGAGGGCCCTGGAAAAAAGACGCCAGCACTCCCCGTTCCTTAGGCAGCCTGAGCTCCCAGTCCCTTCTCTTCGATCCGAGGAGCTTGCCCTGCCTGCTGAGGAACCTATGCAGCTGGGCTGGACCAAGTTGTCTCCTGAAGAACGTGCTAGGCACAGAACTCTGGGCCTGTGCCTCTATTGTGGGGTCAAAGGTCATTTTCGTGACACTTGTTCTCTTCGACCGGAAAAACGATCGGGGCTGAAGTATCACCTTCAACTTCTCGTCTTCTTCTTTCTGTGTTCCTTCATGTCGGCGCTTCCTCTCGTTCAGTCTCGGCACATCTGAATTCCGGAGCCGCTGGCAATTTCATGGATTGGGAAACTGCATCTTCCATGAGATTTACCCTTTTGCCCCTTTCAACGCCATTGGTGGTCTTGGTGATTGATGGCACTGTTCTCCCAGGGGGTCATATCCGCTTCCAGACCCTCCCTGTTAAGATATCAGTAGGGACACTCCACCAGGAGTGGATATCCTTCCTTGTCTTACCTAAGGCTTCATCCCCTATCATATTAGGTCTTCCTTGGTTATGGTTCCATTCTCCACACATTGACTGGACTGCTGGACGGATCCTGGCTTGGGGTTCCTCCTGTTCCTCTTCCTGCCTACTCAAGGTTACCCCAAAAGAGAAATTCCTGTTGCCACCATCCCAGTATCTTCTGCTCTTCCCGCTGCATATAGCGATTTCTGGAATGTCTCCTGCAATAGTCGGGCTGAGGCACTCTCTGGGTCATGTGGCACTCTGGATGAGGAGCCCACCTGTAAACTTGAGCAGATCAGTCACTCCAGTTTGCATGGTCATTTACCTTTGCCTGTTCCTAGACCCCCTTGGATGCACACCCAGGCTGACTGGTCTACCAGTTCCACAGTCGCTACGCCCTGTGATGCGATTCTGGTGGTCACTGCACCTGGCAATGCTGTTCAGTCGGTTCTAACCAACCTGGTCTCAGGGATCCACTGACTTCTGCCCAGTCTGATGATCCTGTGCTGGATGTCCAGCTCATCTTTAAGGGTCTGGGGGACCCTGCTAGGACTCTTGATGGCCTTCTTATGCCTTTACCCATTCCTAAGAAGCCTTTACCCCTCAATAAGTCCTCTCGTCCTCTCCCTACCTCCGTTTCAGTCTCTGAGGATAATCTTAAGTACGAGGTTAGTCAAGTTCTCGATTCCTGGCGCCGTAGAGGCATTCTTCAGTACCTCGTACATTGGGAAGGGTTTGGTCCTGAGGAGAGGTCTTGGATCACTGCATCTGAGATCTTTGCGCCTCGTCTGTTGAGGAGGTTTCATCTGGAGTTTCCCTTTAAGCCAGGGCCCAGGCAGGGGAGGGGGAGGCCTCATAAGAGGGGAGGTACTGTCATGGTTATGCAGTAGAGTTTTGTCTGTCAGCTTACCTGTCTCCATGTGTTCATCTCTAAAGACCAGCTGACTTTCACCTGACTGGTTTTATAACCTCTCCTCTGAGCATGGCCCCACCCCAGGCCCTATCAGGGAACCCTATATTAACCTGTGCACTGCAAGCCAGCGGTGCTGATCAACCATTATGTGTTAGCTTTCATGTGTACTTGCTGTGTTTCCTGCATCTGATTCCAGTTACCGACTTTGGCCTGTTCTCGACTATTCCTGTCTGCTTGTGACCCTGACTTTTGGCGTGTCCCCGATTTTTCCTGTTTGCTTGTGACCCCGACCTTGGCTTATTCCCTTGCTATCCCTATCCTCCTGTTTCCTACTGTGGGTGTGAGCTGGGGGACCCTGGGGGTCATGACCTGGAGCCAGTTCCAGCCCAGTCCATTCTCAGCACTAGAGGCTCTGGTGAACACCTGCTAGCTCTTAGACTTCGCGCCCCAGGGAATCTTACGCTCTAACCCCGGTGGGATCCGTGCTGGTGTTCCAGTGGCCCTGCCTTCCTTACCACCCTGACTCCCATCCGCAGCAGTCAGCCGTAGGGTTCACTTCCTTGTGGTGCACTCCTGATCCCTAGGGTGTGCATCTGTCACCTAGCCTCAAGGTGACCTGATACACGGCAAATTCTGGTAAGCTGAACTATTTTTGGTTTTGGTTTTTTATTGGAGATTTTGGCCTCCACTCATGGAGGGATGCCCCCCTTTTTTCTTCTTGGGGATCTCCCCTTCTGAGTGATGTTTTGGCCATTGCTTCATTCATTGAAATCTATGAAATTTGATTTCCTTTTTTTCAATGTGATTATGGCTTTTATAGTTAGGACAATCCCCTTCCTGATTTTCCTTATATAATATTTATTTTTCAGACAATCCCTACACTCTCGTTCCCCATCACCTTCCAGGGCTGGGACTTTTTGCTATATCCCGAGCGGGTTGGATTTTTCCCCTCTTTTGAAGCAATTTCTACTATATATTTCTCGGTTGGGACGTCGCAATTTGTATAATTTCATGTAAGATTTCCTGATTAAAAAATATTAATAAAAGTGTTGTTTTTTTTGTTTTTCTCTGCCTTATGCTGTGTGTTCCTCCCACAGATTTCCACAACATTGCCCTCTGTATTTTTTGAAAAGCGGTTTTCCGCCTTTTCAATTTGGCGACTCTTTTGGATCTCAAAATCCGGGGGTTCTTTTGCATGATTAAGGGTCTATATAGATCTGGTGGATAGCTGATGAACCATTGGAAACTTTCATGTCAATCACTATTTTTGTAAGGTTTTTTTTTAAATATTTCAACACAGGCTTCATTTGCATGTTATGAGATGTATGTATACTTATATTACTTTTTGTACTTTTCAGAAATGGCAAAAATTATCCCTGAGGAAGATTGCATAACTAACCATTTCGAAACGCGTTGGATTTGAATTTTTGTCATTACTGTAATGCACTGTAATTGTATTGTCTCTATATTCATTTTTTGTAAAAATTGTTTTTAATTTTTGTATAATAAAAATTGTACTTTTTAATTAATATAATTTTTTCAAAGTGATTTTGCCCTTAAAATCCCACTTGCTTGAGGTTCTTCTTTGTATGTAGATGTTTCTTTGCTGGATTGGGCTGTTTTCTTTCTTTTTTTTCTGGATTGGGTCTTTTCTGGATCTCTTTTTGACATTTTATGGCATAAATTTTAGCAAATCAAAAGAAATGTAGCAGTTTCATATTTAGATGCTTTAATATTTTCTACAGTTTTTAAAATGGTAGAAGTTTTAATAAATGTTTTCTTTTGGGATGGGCGCAAGTAACTGGTCTTGCCTAGGGTGCAAAATAGTCTAGCACCGGCCCTGCATAGAGCACATGTTGAGAGATCTCAAAACAGTAGTTGGGAAAAGGAACCCTTCCAATCTAAGAGACCTGGAGCAGTTGGCGAAAGAAGAGTGTCCAAAATTCCAGTAGAGAGGTGTAAGAAATGTATCGATGGTTACAAGAAACAATTGATTTCAGTCATTTTTTCCAAGGGATGTGCTACCAAATATTCAATCGAGGGTGCTAATAATTTTGTCCAGTCAATTTTTGGAGTTTTGAATGGAACATGTCAGATTTGGCTTTTTGTTTCTCCACTTTTTGGTGTCATACCAATACAAACACAAGAAATAAACATGAGAATGCCTAAACATTTGTAATTGCAACAATTTTCTGGGCGAAGTGGGCGCATTATCTGACAGAAATGCAGGGATGCCAATATTTTTGGCCACTGTGTATATATATCTATATCTATATGACATATATATATATGTCTTGCCTTCTTGCATTTCAATTTAAAATAGAATTGGTTGTTTTAACAGGTATGGGTTCACATGTACTTTAACATTTTAGTAAAACTGTGAATGTGGTTTAAATAACTAGAATAAGAATGGTAATCATGTATATGTTATGGATGTGTATGGTGACATGTGGAATATGTGTATTTTTTATTTACAATAACTTTTTGGGAGCCCTTGACTCCTCTTACACTCTTGTATCTGCCCCAATCTGCTGATATGTTAGCTGTGTGGCCTTAATGTTTCCTCAGAGAAGGCACAGGGCTAATGAAAATAACACTTTAATAGTTTCATATTTTTGTACATGTACCATTATTGCAAGCCCACTGGTGACAGTATATAAAGATGGAAACAGGTTCACCTTTATGAGAAATCAGAGATTTAAATAGACCTCTGATGTCTTCCTTGTGTGTGGAATCTGAAGTCTAGGTACATACTGTCTGTAATCTCCTTATCTCCTTCTCCCCTGACATCTAGAGCTACAGTGACATTTAACCTAGACCATCATTGAGCTCTTCTGGGTTTAATTACAGCCCAAAGGAGATTGTTGAGCATGAGAGTGATCTATGAACTCTTCATTCTGAATAGAGAAGCTATGAAAATAAGACTGGCTTTCCTGTCCTGTGACCAATCTCATTGCTGGCAGCCATATTGCAAATGCGTACGTGTAATAACAATTTAAATTCTATGTTATTGACTGTATAATAGAGTGTTAGCTAGAGTTGACTTTTACTTTGTAAAAGTAAAAGTTTTAAAAGTCTGTTTAAAACTACATATTCATCTAAGATTACCCTGTCCACAGGGTAACATCATTGCAGTGATTTTGCTGCATAACATTGTCACTCTGTTAAATGAAGTGATAAAAACATATATTACAGGAAGGACTCAGATAATCAGAAATGGATGTATTATTGCTATTGGCAGACTGCATCATGTATGTAATTTTTAATATTTTGCCCATAGTTCTACTTTAAGAGCATTTGTTTGCCTTCTGCTTAACATATCAGATTGCCCAAGATTCTGCATACCCAGAAATAGTGTGTTTATTTTATCAGGTTTGGGCCAGTAGGAACATGTAAAATGTAAGTAAATGGGTCTTTACCGCATATGCTTTTATTAGAGGTAGTGCCAGAGGGTTGCATGGTGGTGTTTGAACACTAGCAAGAATTCCCCTAGCACCATCATAACACTCCAGTAAACATAGGCATGCGACAGGGTGTGCCGGGTGTGCCTGGGCACACCCTAATCACCCCACGTGCATTAGCATTATCCAGGAGTGGCACCAGGTGGGTGGTTGTGGTGCCGGTGGTCAGTGTAAATGCCCCCATTATATTAAAGGCTAGGTTCAACTAGGAACACATTACACCTATACTTAGGATGTAAGGTAATATGCTCTCAATCAACTGTTCCCCACCATCAGAGCCTCCTCCATGTGACAGCAGGTGGCGTTCATGTGTGTTTGAGCTTTGGGGTTCACACCCTAATGCAATAGGCTGCGCATACCTATGCCAGTAAAGAACTTACAGGACCAGCTGGGCTGAGGTGCAAACAGGGATTTGCCCCACAGGATAGCTCTTTCTGCAGTAAATTTTGACAGCCCAAACAGACCAGTCAGGGAGTAACCATGTCTCAGTAGCCCCCCACTCTAGGCTATTTTCCCTTCAATGCACACCCATTTCAGGGAATTTTTTTCAAACCATTACCACAAACTTTGACTTTTTCTATCATGCTGAGCCTGGCATGATTTTTTCTCCCACCTACACTGGAGCAGTATTTCTCCCAATGAGTGTTTCATATTCCTAACCAATGCACATTATACTGTAAAAGATCTGCCCTATCCATTTACACTTCACCCAATATTAATTTCTATGTAGCCCTGCCCACTTTTCACCAACAGTACAGAAAAATGGCAACCACCCCAACCTATAACTGGCTTTTGTAGCAGGGCAACACATGTCAAAAACAACAAATTAGAATTCCCATCTCACTTGCCAGCCTGCAACAAATCAAATTGACCCTGTCTAACTGTTCACATTAAAAACAAGGGGTTTAGTTTGCACACATTTGCAAATACATGTGTAAGCTGCAGCAGTCACCTCATGGCACCCCAGTGTACTGCAGTCCTAACTCTATCATTCTGAGAGTCTCCTGAGTTGGAGCACATATATTATAATGAATAGATTAACCCTTTCACTGCCAGGTCCGTACGGCATACAGATCTACAGTACTGCTTCCAGCTGGTCAGGTCCGTATGCCATAAGAACCTCTTTCTCTTTCTGCTATAAGCTCATGGTCACTTCAGTGACCAAGAACTTATAGCCAAACTGTTCAGCAGACTCCAAGCTGCTGATCAGAGCTATTCATCTAAAAAGACAGCCCCTCCCTCCACTGCCACTTCTTTGCCTCTCTCCCATTGCTTTCTCTCCTCCTCTTCCCCTGCTGCAGGTAACTAAAATGCCTCCCCTACCCTCCCTTTATGTGCCCTTCCTCCACCACTGATCCCCCCAGTGCCAATTCTCAGCCCAGCACAAATTAACCCCCTCCCCACAGCCAGCATGGATCCCTGTGGATCCGATGCAATTGCCGGCATCCCCCTGTGGCCTCTCCCACTGGCAACTGCACTTAAAACTTAAAAAAAAAAAACCTCCTCCTGTCAATGTCCCCTCCCCACCACCTCACCGTTCGAAGGCCACCCCCCTATGGAGCTTTGCTGGCCGGCATTCTCTCCACCTGTTCCCGCCGACTGCAGCTGCTGCCCAGGATGGAGCTCAGTAACCTTGATGATGATGAGTGTGGAGAGACTGGTATGTTTACCAGCCCCTTTTCTTTCCATAATGAACAAAATGATCAATAGCAATCACTCTGTTCCTTCATCATGGACACAGAGCAAACAGTGTTTACTCTGTGTCAGTCAGTGAATGAATGGGAGTCTCTATACAGACTCCTATGTCATTCATTACAGTGCAGTTCAGGATACAGAGAAAGGGACAGTCTTCGGTCTCTTTTCTCTGTCTCAAAAAAATGACATTAGGGGTCTCTCCAATAAAATTGTAAAAAAGAATAAAAATAAAAAGCATAGTAGGAGTAGATTTAGACATGCGTCTAAATCTCCCTTGCCTCTGAAGCCCAATCCGTGTTCGGATTGTGCTCCAGAGGCTACTGACAGGCAGTGAGGAAGTGATAAAATGCCTCCTCACCACTTGTTTTAACCCCCATTTTTGGTGACAAATGCGCTGCAACCGCATGCATTGCATTCAGTTGTGGGGCGTTTGTGGTGCTTCCCTTTTGACCTGAATGTGTAGCATCCAGAAGGAGGCATCACCACAAGTCAGATCAACCTTGCAGCGGACGTGAAGCATCGCACCCACAGCGCGTAAACACCCCCATCTGCTGCCTTTTGCAGCTGAGGGGGCTGTTGGCGGGCAGCTCAAGCGCACATTTTTGCCACCTCCCACCACAAGTGTAAACAAGGCCTAAAGCCTCACTCCTGCGGGACATTCTACAGTACACTTAACAACACAGTGTATTAGAAGTTAATTGCCACCTGCCCATGGAGCCAGATGAAATCCAGATGAAGCTGAGGCTGGTTGCAGAGATAACGCCTTAGCCCCACGTTGGGCGCCAAATGTAGCAAGGTCCCAGGTCTCCTTCAGTCTAATGAGAACTTCCAGGGCCAGAGACAGCTGACATCCTTCTGTATATGGTGGGTTATTAGGCATGGTGGGTGCGAGGTAGTTAAAGTTATTGGGAGCCAGACACTTCTTGAATGCAAAAGAGATTTTATTTCTCTTAACAAACTTTTTGGGGAGAGCAGGTTAGGGCCAGGACACCCTTAGCTTAAGATTAATTGGCAGACTTCAACAGGAGGACAGCCATGTAGGGTTAAGGCATCCAGCAAGACACCACATCTGCATGTGCAGGTATGCCTGGGGGGAGCCCACCCTTCCGTAAAGGTATAGGGATGCACTGGACACATAGCAATATCACAATTGCAGCAAAAGTATCCAGTGCATCCTCTTACCAATTCGCCAACAGTACAAACAAATGGAAACCACCCCAACCTATTACTAGCCTTTGCAGCAAGGAGCACATGATAGGGTGACATATGTTAAGAAACAACAAACAAAAATTTCTAGCTCACTTATCAGCTTGCTTGCCCACTTTTTACTGTTGTGCACACTGCATATCCCTGTTTTTATATATCCCCTTTTTGCAATTCTAAAGTTGTGAGGTATGGAGCCTGCAGTGTGTATACAATGAATAATCTTATGTTCTATAACAGTATTACCCTTTAGGTAGCTAGGGTTATCTGATGTGGAATGGGACAGAAGACTCCATTTGGGGTCAACTCATCATAGTATATACATAATACAAAATGTCATTGTTTCACTAAATTAATGAACAATTTAGGTTGCAGTTAACCCATTGACCAATTTCATTAATATTGCAGCTTCCCTGACCCCAGAGAGGCAGACAAAGTATGAATGGTAGAATATAAACTCTACAAAAAATAATGGAGAATGTGCAGTGAATGCACTGGCACCAGGACAAGTGAGTATGAGACTGGCAGGGAGGCTAAAACATGGGAAGCTCAATGTTTAAATTGTATGTGAACCCTTACCTTTTTAAACAACACATTCACTTTAAAATAGAAATGCAAGGCAAAACATTCCTATATAAAAAAAAAATATATAAATACTTTTTTTCTTTCTTCTTTATAAGTGGTCACATAACCTATGTTCTAAGCTGCATAAGAGGCTTGGAGGGGAAGGGTGGAGAAACAGTAGTACACTGATTTTCACAGTAAATAACAGTGCAGGGGGGAGGTGTCAGCAGAAGTCTTAGTCATTGGAGGACAGCCAGACTGTTCCCCCAGCACAGACAAAAAACTAACCATACATGGATGGGTTTGCTTTCATGCCTAGCATGGTCAGTTTGCAATAGGGAAGTAGGGGGACTTGCAGATTCACCAGGTATTTCACACAAAGAAAGCAATACAAAGAGAACAGGATACTTTTTAATAGAAGTACATGATACAACAGGCACATATCAGGAATATGAAATATGAGGGTAACATATTCATAAATCGGTAATCACAATTTGAAAAATGCTAGTAGATTTTAGTGGTGATTTGGGTAAATTCTATGTGGAGAAGATTTTTAAATGGTGACTTCTCTACTTTTGGCTGCTAGATCCTGAACCCACAAATTATCACTTAAACATCATTGCTTCGTATACTGTTCAGCATATACAGAGTATATAGTTGACTAATACAGCCACTGAAAGATTTATTATGTTGGGACTTGAAAAACACAGAGTAGATGTGAAGTGGTTGTGTAAGCAGTGTGATTATTGTACAACAAAATTTGTATAACAACATTTATGCAGCAAAACATAAACTTCCTTGCTGCCTGATAGGGATGAGCTTCGAGTTCGAGTCGAACTCATGTTCGACTCGAACATTGGCTGTTCGCAAGTTCGCCGAACAGCGAACAATTTGGGGTGTTCGCGGCAAATTCGAATGCCACGGAACACCCTTTAAGAGTCTATGGGAGAAATCAAAAGTGCTAATTTTAAAGGCTAATATGCAAGTTATTGTCATAAAAAGTGTTTGGGGACCTGGGTCCTGCCCCAGGGGACATGGATCAATGCAAAAAAAAGTTTTAAAAACGGCCGTTTTTTCAGGAGCAGTGATTTTAATAATGCTTAAAGTCAATCAATAAAAGTGTAATATCCCTTTAAATTTCGTACCTGGGGGGTGTCTATAGTATGCCTGTAAAGGGGCGCATGTTTCCTGTGTTTAGAACAATCTGACAGCAAAATGACATTTCGAAGGAAAAAACTCATTTAAAACTACCCGCGGCTATTGCATTGCTGACAATACACATAGAAGTTCATTGATAAAAACGGCATGGGAATTCCCCAAATGGGAAACCCGAACCAAAATTAAAAAAAAAAAAATGACGTGGGAGTCCCCCTAAATTCCATACCAGGCCCTTCAGGTCTGATATGGATATTAAGGGGAACCCCGGCCAAAATTTAAAAAAAAAATGACGTGGGGTTCCCCCTAAATTCCATACCAGACCCTTCAGGTCTGGTATGGATTTTAAGGGGAACCCCGCGCCAAAAAAAAAAAAAAAACGGCGTGGGGTCCCCCCAAAAATCCATACCAGACCCTTATCCGAGCACGCAACCTGGCAGGCCGCAGGAAAAGAGGGGGGGACGAGAGTGCGGCCCCCCTCCCTCCTGAACTGTACCAGGCCACATGCCCTCAACATTGGGAGGGTGCTTTGGGGTAGCCCCCCAAAACACCTTGTCCCCATGTTGATGAGGACAAGGGCCTCATCCCCACAACCCTGGCCGGTGGTTGTGGGGGTCTGCGGGCGGGGGGCTTATCGGAATCTGGAAGCCCCCTTTAACAAGGTGACCCCCAGATCCCGGCCCCCCCCCTGTGTGAAATGGTAAGGGGGTACTTATACCCCTACCATTTCACGAAAAAAGTGTCAAAAATGTTAAAAATGACAAGAGACAGTTTTTGACAATTCCTTTATTTAAATGCTTCTTCTTTCTTCTATCTTCCTTCATCTTCTGGTTCTTCTGGCTCTTCTGGTTCTTCCTCCGGCGTTCTCGTCCAGCATCTCCTCCGCGGCGTCTTCTATCTTCTTCTCCTCGGGCCGCTCCGCACCCATGGCATGGGGGGAAGCTCCCGCTCTTCTCTTCTTCTTTTCTTCTCTTCTTCTCTTCTTCATTTTCTTCTCCGGGCCGCTCCGCAATCCATGCTGGCATGGAGGGAGGCTCCCGCTGTGTGACGGCGCTCCTCGTCTGACAGTTCTTAAATAATGGGGGGGCGGGGCCACCCGGTGACCCCGCCCCCCTCTGACGCATGGGACATGACGGGACTTCCCTGTGGCATTCCCCGTGACGTCACAGGGAAGTCCCGTCAAGTCACCGTGCGTCAGAGTGGGGCGGGGTCACCGGGTGGCCCCGCCCCCCCGTTATTTAAGAACTGTCAGACGAGGAGCGCCGTCACACAGCGGGAGCCTCCCTCCATGCCAGCATGGATTGCGGAGCGGCCCGGAGAAGAAAATGAAGAAGAGAAGAAAAGAAGAAAAGAAGAAGAGAAGAGCGGGAGCCTCCCCCCATGCCATGGGTGCGGAGCAGCCCGAGGAGAAGAAGATAGAAGACGCCGCGGAGGAGATGCTGGACGAGAACGCCGGAGGAAGAACCAGAAGAGCCAGAAGAACCAGAAGAACCAGAAGATGAAGGAAGATAGAAGAAAGAAGAAGCATTTAAATAAAGGAATTGTCAAAAACTGTCTCTTGTCATTTTTAACATTTTTGACACTTTTTTCGTGAAATGGTAGCAGTACTTATGTACCCCCTTACCATTTCACACAGGGGGGGGGCCGGGATCTGGGGGTCACCTTGTTAAAGGGGCTTCCAGATTCCGATAAGCCCCCCGCCCGCAGACCCCCACAACCACCGGCCAGGGTTGTGGGGATGAGGCCCTTGTCCTCATCAACATGGGGACAAGGTGTTTTGGGGGGCTACCCCAAAGCACCCTCCCAATGTTGAGGGCATGTGGCCTGGTACGGTTCAGGAGGGAGGGGGGGCCGCACTCTCGTCCCCCCCTCTTTTCCTGCGGCCTGCCAGGTTGCGTGCTCGGATAAGGGTCTGGTATGGATTTTTGGGGGGACCCCACGCCGTTTTTTTTTTTTTTTTTTTTGGCGCGGGGTTCCCCTTAAAATCCATACCAGACCTGAAGGGTCTGGTATGGAATTTAGGGGAACCCCACGTCATTTTTTTTTTTAAATTTTGGCCGGGGTTCCCCTTAATATCCATACCAGAACTGAAGGGCCTGGTATGGAATTTAGGAGGACTCCCACATCATTTTTTTTTTTTAATTTTGGTTTGGGGTTCCCCTTTGGGGAATTCCCATGCCATTTTTATCAATGAACTTCTATGTGTATTGTCGGCAATGCAATAGCCGCGGGTAGTTTTAAATAAGTTTTTTCCTTCAAAATGTCATTTTGCTGTCAGACTGTTCTAAACACAGGAAACATGCGCCCCTTTACAGGCATACTATAGACACCCCCCAGGTACGAAATTTAAAGGGATATTACACTTTTATTGTTTGACTTTAAGTATTATTAAAATCACTGCTCCTGAAAAAACGGCCGTTTTTAAAACTTTTTTTTGCATTGATCCATGTCCCCTGGGGTAGGACCCAGGTCCCCAAACACTTTTTATGACAATAACTTGCATATAAGCCTTTAAAATTAGCACTTTTGTTTATTCATGTTCGTGTCCCATAGACTTTAACGGTGTTCGCATGTTCGAACAAACTTTTTCCTGTTCGCATGTTCTGGTGCGAACCGAACAGGGGGGTGTTCGGCTCATCCCTACTGCCTGATTGTCTAACAGAAATGTCATTCCTAATAAACAAAGGAATCATTAATAGGTACAACTTGCATTAAAGGTCAATGGAGGATTGGTGAGCAAGCATCTCAGGAGAGATAGGTCTGATAAATGTAAGAGAGCTATTAAAGGGAACGAGTGTGTTCTTTATTCAGCTGCTATTGAACTGGTTTACATGTTTTGAAGGTTCATTGAAAGTCTTTACATTCTTAAGTACCAGAGATCAGCACTGATATTGCTGGTACAAGGATCATAAGAAATTCCAGAGATCAAAATCAAAAGAAAGATGATATGTAAGTGCATTAGGTTGAGACAGAATCTTGACTTGCACTGAAGACAGTCATTTATTTTCGTTACCTTTTTAACTATTTTAGATACTTTGCTGTACAGTATTCCTGAAGAGGTAACAAATGAAAGTTGTACCAAATCTTATTTAATTGTTGAGATATTCTTCTTTTTATAATATGTGAATTCCATTATGATGCTGATTTATGCATAAATCTAATTTCTGTGCCTACAGAAGAGCTTTCCTCTCACCTTTGTACATTATTTATACACTAACAACTAAACAGTTATATTATTGTGAAACCATAAGCAAAAGTTGGAGTGATGGGGGTGGGGAGACATACACAGGTAGTACAGGAACATCAGTGCCAAGAAGGAATGAAGGATACAGATAAACATCATTTACATATATTTTTGAAAGCCAATAACTGCAGCTGTAGTTGGATAGAACTGTGTACCTTCAGCGAGTGCTGCTGTAGTTTAGAGTTATTTTTCCAGTAATGACTGGTTTTGTAGCACAGTGGCCTCTGTCTAAAAAGTACTGTTACAGTAGGAGAAACAGTTCTTCTTCCAGTAAGTGATATCATAATAAGAGCGAGGAATTCTCCCTCCAAAGGGGCTGCTGTAGTAGAAGAGAAGATTTCAAATTTCAATATTTGCTGCTGTAATTGCAAGAACAAGGTCTCCCTCTAATAGATGCTGATGTAGTAAGAGGGATGGGTTCTCCTTCAAAAATATGCAGCTGTGGTCGGAGGAAAGAGCTTGTTCTGCAATATTTGCTGCTGGTATAGAACAGAAGAGTTCTCCTTCCAATGGCTGCTGCTGTGGTAGGAGGAAATACTTTGCCTTCCAATATTTGCTGCTGTGGGAGGAGGGAAGAGTTCTTCTTTCACTATTTGCTGCTGTAGTAGGAGGGAAGAGAATTCCTTCTGATATTTGTTGCTGTACTAGGAGGGAATAGTTCTGCCAATATTCGTTGCTGTAATAGGAGGGAAGAGATTTCCTGCCAATATTTGTTGCTGTACTAGGAGGGAAGAGTTTTCTTCAAATATTTGCTGCTGTAGGAGCAGGAATGAGTTCTCTTTCCAATATCAGCTGTTATTTTATAAATGAAGAGTTCTCCCTGAGGCAGGATGTAAGATTTTTCCTTCTGTAGCGATACCACAGGAGCCGCTTGGTAGATTGGGTTATCTGTTCTTCAATCTCGACTCTGTGAATAACATGCACAAAAATAAGTAAGGGATTAGGTCAATCACAGTTCACTAGACAATATGTTCACTAAGCTATACCAGCATAGAATGGAGTTCTATGGAGCTAAATCATAGTAAACCTGATAATCCAAAATAAGCAATAAGTAATAGCTTTAGAAAACAGTAACAGCTATGACAATCAATACTGTGATAACTCCTCTGTAAACAGTAGGTTATAACCACTTTAGAGTGCACTCTATATGCATTGAAGTGAAGAAATGTTAGACAGACAGAGTTCTTGTAAAGCAGCTTAGTCTTTAGCCCTAATTTTTAAGCTGGCTAGCATTGGGGCCCAGTCCTTACAATGGTGCATTTGAATACAGTCCCAGTAAAGTTTGCATGTAGTAAATAATGCTGCTAGTTCGATGACCAGTCCTTATGTGCTCAGTCTCTGCTAGCAGAAAACAGGTTAATGGCAGCAGCGTCTTCTCGCCAATCCCAGTGATACAGCAACAGCTGTTCAGATGTAAGCATACTTCTGGATCTGCATGGAATGACTCTGGTCCTCAGCACACAGCCGTAGGCTTGTAGCAGGTTGAAGTGCAAACAGGAGCAGTGATATGCACACCTCAGTCTCTTCGCAGAAAGAGGAAATCCCTCGATATTCATTTTCTGAAAATACAGCTCTTGCTCTCTTTATACCTGGCTTGCATTGTGAATCGTAGTTCAATAGTTCTTTAACTGCCAAATTAAAGTGACTTTACTGGACTTCATCTCACATGATTCAGTTCTGCCAACCATCAAGTCCCTTGAGCCGCTTCTACTTATCAACTCCCCTTTATGGATGCAGGTGAGGTAGTGTTAACCCATTCAGTTGCAGTCCATTGGGAACACAGTGAGTACTTTAGCAGTGTCCAAAATCTCTCCCTCTCTCTCTCTCTCTCTAGCCAAGCACCTGCTACACTTCCAAGAATAGTTTGTATAGTATGAATTAGGAGTTTATACTGCATGTACTGATGCTAAGATAGGAGGGCAGATTTCTTCTTTCAGCAGCTGCTGCTGTAGTATGAGGAAGAATGTTTATATCAATAGCTGCTGCCATGATATCAGGAAGCATACACAATACTTGCAGCAATAATGTGGCAGTATGCCTTAAAAGGGAAGCCATGGGTAAAATTAACATTTAAGCAGGATAGTGATCCTAAACATCATGTCAATAATGATGTGACTAAAAAACAAAAAGGTTCACGTCCACTACACATCCAGGACATTTTTTAATTTTTTCACACATAATAAAATCAGAATTTTTGCTAGAAAATTACTTGGAACCCCCAAACATTATATATTTTCTGAAAGCAACACAATTTAATACCCATTTTTTAGTAAAATATAAAAGATGCAGTTGCGTCGAGTAAATAGATACCAAGCATGTCAAAACTCAAAGTTGCATGCACCAATGAAATGGTAAAAAAACAACAGTATCTAAATTTAAAACCCTTTACAGTTTACCAAATTAGAGTTAACCATGAATTATGACCCAAGACTTATTGATCTAACTCCGACACTTGCAGTGATACCTCACATATAGCCATCGCTGTTTACCTGCATTTGCATATATATATATACGTGGAAGGACAGAGGTACTTTTAAATTTTTTTATTTGTTTTATTCAATTTTGTTTTCTTTTTTGTATCTTTATTACTATTTTGAAGGTTCAATAAGTCTCCTATGTGATAGCATGGGCAGGTAATAGGTGCTTTTTATGGAGGTATCAGGGATCTGTCGGACTGCAATGTCTCCTGCCCTCCAATGACTTCCCTGGCTACAATACCTGGCTAAAGGCAGCTCCATTAACATTGCTTCTAGATTTGTTAACCCGCTTGCTGTCCAGCTGCCATCATTATCCTGCAGCAAGGTGGCTCGTTCCCACAAATCGCCGTAGGTGTACATCGGCTCGTAAACTCAATTTTGTGGGGGCGTGCATGCTCCCATTGGCCAGCTGGGGAGCCAATCAGCAGGTCCGGCAAGCTCAATGTCCACCGGCCACCCATGATCGTTCCCCGCAGTGACAGAACGTGGATCTGCTTGTGTAAACAAGGCAGATCTCTGTTCTGACAGGGGAGATCAAATAGATCTTTCTCCCCAGTCACACAGTCCCCCATACAGTTAGAAAACACAAACAGGGAACACATTTAACCCCTTGATCGCCCCTGATGTTAACCCCTTCCCTGCCAGTGTCATTAGTAAAATAACAGTGCATATTTTTAGCACTGATTACTGTAATAATGTGACTGGTTCCCAAAAAAGTGTCAAAAATGTCAGGTGTCCGCTATGTCTGCCGCAATGTCGCAATCCCGCTAAAAATCAATGAACACCGCCATTACTAGTAAAAAAAAAAAAAAATAAAAATACCATAAATCTATCCCCTATTTTGTAGATGCGATAACTTTTGCGCAAACCAATCAATATACGCTTATTCTAATGGGGGAATTGGCGCTGTTCAAACAAGTGTACAATGGATATTAAATAATGAATAATAAATAAATGAATGAAAAATAAAAAATGAATAAAAATAAATGAATAAATTAAGAAGAATATATATAGGTGAAAATATACCAAAATGTTATACTATACTGTAAAGTGCAAAGTGCTGGAAGATGTGTATTCTGGAATATATCAATGAAATATAATACACAAAAAATATATACTAACAGTGATAAAACACATCAAATGACATGTTGTAAAAAAATCCTCTAAAACCATTCTAAACCACTGTGAAGAGATAACAAAAATACCAAAATAGTGATACTGAGTGTAAAAAGTGATAATGAAAAATTGATAATAAAAATTAGTAATAAAAATTCAGTGTCCTAAAAATCAATAAAGTCTGAAAAAAGCTGTAATGTATCAATCCAATAAGAAAAATCTTGATGTAATAATGTAGCAAGTGCTCCCTATCTTCCGTTGCACCCCCAATCGTGCCCTCACTCACCAGAGCGCCTAACCCCTGCAGGGGTAATAGGCATGTAGGTTAGGATCCAGCAATGGTGTTCCTTGGCGATCGATGATCCTCACCACGGTTGCCGTTTTCTCCTTTTCCAATGTACCAATGATGTCCTCTTAATAATCCCCACCGATGTGTATCCATATGTTATAGAAAAAAAGGAGCCTCATAGTGTAAATCCAAAAAAAAACAATATTTATTGAAAAAACTGTTTTAAAACGGGAGCTGACAATGCTTCACCGTCCGCTACCACGCTGTTGCTGCGGCTATCGGCTTTGAGCCAGCCGGTGGAGTCATTTTTTTCAGGAAGAGAAGAGGTTAAAAGTTGCAGGACTTTATTTCTGAGTGCGTAGGCGGCGGGCGCCAGTAAAAGCCCGGGAGCTACGTGATCAGAAGAACAAGTGGGAGGAGCCTACCCTACTTGATACTGCGTGGGACGCGTGTATGTGTTTGGCACCAGAGAAGAAGAGATGCCTTGTGATCGTGCTAAGAAGATCAGAGTGTGGCCATGTCTTTTTCAGCGATGCAGTCGATTATGGGACCGAGAATGTTCTCTGCAAGCACCGTGTTGAATACTGTGCTGACTGTAACCCTGCTTACAGATACCGGAGTTCGTCTGAAGCCGCAGGGGAGGTTTGTTCTGTATACCTCAGGAGATATTGAGGGACTGGGCATGATTTGCCATAAATGTGAAGGACTGGCTGTGCATCTCCGTCCATTCAGCCGATGTCCGCAGTGTGGAGAGTACTTGTTTGTGGTGGAGCAACCTACCATGTCGCCCCGTGCTTATTGGATGGATTGGGCAACAGGTATCGCCACAGTAGAAGCTGCTATTACTACAGAGAGAGAGTGGCAGGCTGTCACTTTGCCTGTTGTTACCAAGAATGTTCCGGAGAGAGACACTGCTGTTGCCGTCTCATCAGCGGACATTGTTTTGAATTCTGAGTCTACCACGCCTGTCTCTGTTGTGCCTGTACATCTCATAATGTCTTTCCACTGTCTTTCCTTCTTCTCTATCTAATCCAAGTTTTTTAAAGCTCAAATACCTACTCGCAGGCTTGGGAATTATTATCATTTTTTTTGGACAGACGTTGGGGACAACGTCTATTGTAGTGGGGGGAGTATGTAGCGCTGGTAGATTTCTGATCTACCAACTGATAGGTAAATTTAGTAAGTTGCTCGTTAGGGGAGTTAGATTAGCCTCTGTTCCAGCTTGGCTGACGTTGCGTGTGGTTCCACACTGAGCCGATGGGTGTCACTGTTACCATTGGCTAGTGTTGGAAAGGCGTATGGGTGCTCCTCTGTCCCGGGGACAACTCAGTGGAGGTGGTCCTCCGAGTTGCATTCTGGGAGAGGGTATTTATGGGACAGATGCCATATTTTCGGGTTTGTTTTTTCAGCCACCTGCTGGCCTTCCTGGCCGACAGGTATGCGTTAGAGTGCTACCTCGTGGTCCTCCGTTCCGGAGGCCCACGCTGCTGCGGTGTGTGGTTGGGCCCAGAAGCATGTCTGGGGCCTACCAAAGCAGCTGAGGAATGGTCCTGAGCTGTCTATCCAGAGTGAAGAAGCTGGACAAAAGAGAAGATCCCAGGGGATGACCCATCATGGAAGGATCATACAGAGTGCTGGTCTGGAGAGGGGCCTGGTGACTCAGTTGGAGGACGTATCCTAAAGTAGTTCTACAGCATAGTACTGCCGGGTTGGCTTAGAGGTCCAAGTACTGTGTCTGACATTCACCGCAAAGTTTAATACATCCTGTGGCAGATGATTGTACGGATTTATTTCAAGCAAGTCTGTGGCAGAGACTTTTGTTCGTGCTACGTACTGGCTGCTAGGCTAGTGAGAGAGGCCTATCCAGGCGAGCAAAGATTGTGTCCCACAAGGGGATCGCATCCGATAACAATATTCAACTTTAAAGGACGTTTTCAAGAATCCTAAAGAAAGGTATTTGAGCTTCCCTGTAGCTTCCCTCCTGCCTCTTTCCTGCTACTTCCTTCATTACTTGGTTCAATAAAGCATTAAAAACGTATTCAAGTGTTGGTGCTTTTATCGTCCAGAGGTAAACTCAACGGAACCCTAGACCCGGTGCCGGTGAAGCAGGGGTGTCAAGAGTGAAGGTAACAAGCCTGCTTAAACCAGCAGCTCCACAGAGAGTTATTGCTACATGTGGGGGCGTCGTAAGGGATTTGTTGACCATTAATTCTCGCAACCCAGAGAGGTGTTTCACTCGGAGTTTACGGTGAAAGCTGGACTTTTCATTTTTTTCAGGTAGAGAAGAAGTTAAAAGTTGCAGGACTTTATTTCTGAGTGCGTAGGCGGCGGGCGTCAGTAAAAGGGCGGGAGCTACGTAATCAGAACAAGTGGGAGGAGCCTACCCTACTTGATACCACGTGGGACGCGTGTATGTGTTTGGTGCCAGAGAAGAAGAGAGGCCTCGTGATCATGCTAAGAAGATCAGAGTGTGGCCATGTCTTTTTCAGTGATGCAGTCGATTATGGGACCGAGAATGTTCCCTGCAAGCGCCGTGTTGAATACTGTGCTGACCGGAACCCTGCTTACAGATACTGGAGTTCGTCTGAAGCCGCAGGGGAGGTTTGTTCTGTATACCTCAGGAGATACTGAGGGACTGGGCATGATTTGCCATAAATGTGAAGGACTGGCCGTGCATCTCCGTCCATTTGGCCGATGTCCGCAGTGTGGAGAGTACTTGTTTGTGGTGGAGCAACCTACCATGTCGCCCCGTGCTTATCGGATGGATTGGGCAACAGGTATTGCAACAGTAGAAGCTGCTATTACTACGGAGAGAGAGCGGCAGGCCGTCACTTTGCCTGTTGTTGTTGAGAATGTTCTGGAGAGAGACACTGCTGTTGCCGTCTCATCAGCGGACACTGTTTTGAATTCTGAGTCTACCACGCCTGTCTCTGTTGTGCCTGTACAGAGGAAGGTGGGATATGTGAAGGCTTCCCGTGGCCATGGTTGAGGCCTACCCCCGAGGTTACCCGAACCAGATCCAGAAAAGTCCAAGACAGGAACAGGTAAGCAGCCGGTGGGGAATGTATCTGGGACTGTAAATAAATATCTGCCAGTGGAAGAGTTGGGAGATTCGGAAATAGAATCCATGTCTGATCTTTCCGGTGATGATGACCTCTTTGAGACTATGTCACAAGAACTGTTATGGTCACAAGGCGAGGATGTTGCCTCTGCTATGACTTTCTCTGAATGGACAGCCCTGAGTTCTGGGAAGACGTTACCCTGTGTGGAGTCACACAGCACTGTAAATGAGACTTTGTCAAAAGTTGTTGATTCACTACAGACACCAGCTGGGTCTATGGTGAGCAAGTCATTGGATTCCTGTGTGCCTCCTGGCATGGGAAAGAACAGACCTTTGCCCAAGCTTGCACGTTTGCAAAGAATGTTAAACAAGCGAAATAGGGGGAGAACAAGGGCGGGACTTTGAACAAGGCACATGGGAGCAAAAGTATAGATTGAATAAAAATGCAATTTATTGTTAGAATAATACAAAGATTCATACAGTTACATATTTAGGCACATAGCTCTGCATATGTTGGCACTTAGCTCTATGGTGTTAATTATTGGTCAAAAAATATATATTCCATCAATAGTTTCAAATACAGACAAATAAATACATTAAAATAGGAATGTTCATACATATAGGTTAGTCATGTATACACGTAACGGTAGTTGTAAGCTCTACGTCGTTTCGGGACCTTATAGCCACTCATCAGGAGCATAACCGTAGTGATACCTATGAATTGGGGAGATAGTGGTATTGAATGGTATGAATACACAGGTGGGTAAAAGTAAAAGCAAGGGATTACCCTCCAAACCCATACAATTTGTTCCTCACACCCCAACCCCGCCTGGGGGGCTCTGCATGCTGGTTCCGCCTGCCGGGATATGCCCCCTCAGATTCGGGCCTGGGCATCTTTGGCTGGCTTGGCATCCTGGGCCGTACCGCCTCTGCACAGACACTATTGTGAGTCCTGGCTATAGTAACAATGCGATACTCATGTTTTACTTTTACCCACCTGTGTATTCATACCATTCAATACCACTATCTCCCCAATTCATAGGTATCACTACGGTTATGCTCCTGATGAGTGGCTATAAGGTCCTGAAATGACGTAGAGTTTACAACTACCATTACGTGTATACATGACTAACCTATATGTATGAACATTCCTATTTTAATGTATTTATTTGTCTGTATTTGAAACTATTGATGGAATATATATTTTTTGACCAATAATTAACACCATAGAGCTAAGTGCCAACATATGCAGAGCTATGTGCCTAAATATGTAACTGTATGAATCTTTGTATTATTCTAACAATAAATTGCATTTTTTATTTAATCTATACTTTAGCTCCCATGTGCCTTGTTCAAAGTCCCGCACTTGTTCTCCCCCTATTTCACTATTGAACCAGGATGGAGGTGGGGGTTAGGACTGCCCCACTTTCCTCATGCAAAGTCCCACTATACTGTTCTACCTTTTAACAATGTTAAACAAGCGTGTAGCTACAGAGTATGGCTTGGAGTTCCCCTATGTTCCCCAGGATGTAATGCAAGTGATTGAAGTTAACCGGGAACTTTAGTACAGTGAAGCTGTTTGGGACTACTTGTCTGTGCCTAAGCCTTTCCGAAAGACTGGATGTTCTGTTAAAATGGATGAATGTTTTAGTGGATGTTTTATGCACTGGAACTTCGGTCGGCACATCTATGCTGACAAAGTGGTCATCTGCAGGCCGGGAAAAGATGACGCTGTATATTTCATTACCACAGTGGATAAACTGGGAAAGACACTGACCTTGCCAGATCCCCGGTTTTATTGGTAACTATGGACAATAGAACTTTGAAGTTAGTTAGATAGTGTCAGTATAAAGAGATCTTCTTGGTCAAGGTCTGGATATTCATCTCAGTGTTTTGAATCCAAGGACTTCTTTTTGCTAGCCGGATTTCTTTCATGTGAAAAAAAAAAATTTATACAGGGATGGACTCCTAAAGATTATTTTTGATAATAGATGATGGGAAGAGAGTTTCATTTTTAAATGAGGCTTTGCTCCTGAAGTTGTACAGTATATATGTGTGTGTTTAACATGTTTTCCTTTTCAGGAATCATTTGATCTCCTATCAAGCTGTGAGGCTTCTCAGCTAGATAGATAGTGAGGTTGTGTACAGTCATAGGATGGTTTTGTTTACGGACGTGAACATATTGTTTTATAGATGTTAATCTCATAATGTCTTTCCACTGTCTTTCCTTCTTCTCTATCTAATCCAAGCTTTTTAAAGCTCAAATACCTACTCCCAGGCTTGGGAGTTATTATCATTATTTTTGGACAGACGTTGGGGACAACGTCTATTGTAGTGGGGGGAGTATGTAGTTCTGGTAGATTTCTGATCTACCAACTGATAGGTAAATTTAGTAAGTTGCTCGTTAGGGGAGTTAGATTTGCCTCTGTTCCAGCTTGGCTGACGTTGCGTGTGGTTCCACACTGAGCCGGTGGGTGTCACCGTTACCATTGGCTAGTGTTGGAAAGGCAACGTGTTGAAGCGTATGGGTGCTCCTCTGTCCCGGGGACAACTCGGTGGAGGTCGTCCTCTGAGTTGCATTCTGGGAGAGGGTATTTATGGGACAGATTCCATATTTTGGGGTTCGTTTTTTCAGCCACCTGTTGGCCCTCCTGGCCGACAGGTATGCGTTAGGGTGTTACCTCGTGGTCCTCCATTCCTGAGGCCCCCACCACTGTGGTGCATGGGTGGGCCCAGAAGCATGTCTGGGGCCTACCACAGCTGCCGAGGAATGGTCCTGAGCTGTTTATCCAGAGTGAAGAAGCTGGACAACCGAGAAGATCCCAGGGGAGGACCCGTCATGGAAGGATCATGCAGAGTGCTGGTCTGGAGAGGGGCCTGGTAACTCGGTTGGAGGACGTATCCTAAAGTAGTTCTACAGCATAGTACTGCCGGGTTGGCTTAGAGATCCAAGTACTGTGTCTGACATTCACCGCAAAGTTTAATACATCCTGTGGCAGAGGATTTTACGGATTTATTTCAAGCAAGTCTGTGGCAGAGACTTTTGTTCGTGCTACGTACTGGCTGCTAGGCTAGTGAGAGAGGCCTATCCAGGTGAGCAAAGATTGTGTCCCACAAAGGGATTGTATCCGATTACAATATTTAACTTTAAAGGACGTTCTCAAGAATCCTAAAGAAAGGTATTTGAGCTTCCCTATAGCTTCCCTCCTGCCTCTTTCCTGCTACTTCCTTCGTTACTTGGTTCAATAAAGCATTGAAAATGTATTCAAGTGTTGGTGCTTTTATCGTACAGAGGTAAACTCAACGGAACCCTAGACCCGGTGCCGGTGAAGCAGGGGTGTCGAGAGTGAAGGTAACAAGCCCGCTTAAACCAGCAGCTCCACCGAGAGTTATTGCTGCATAAAAATAAAGCTCTATTTGTGGGAAAAAAAAGGACATCTATTTTGTTTGGATACAGCGTCGCACGACTGCGCAATTGTCAGTTAAAGCGAATCAGTGCCATATCGCAAAAAATGGCCTGGTCAGGAATTGGGTAAATCCTTCTGGGGCTGAAGTGGTTAGTTACAGAGGCGATCAGGGAATGGATGTTTTTCACTTCTGGATCTAAGTACTGGGGAAGTTTATCATGGTTCTATGCTCCCTGGATAATCTATAGAGCCCAGGAACCATGTTTTAACCACTTTAAGTCCAGGACACTTTAAAATAGCCTAAGTGGAATTTACATTAAAAAAAGTGTGATGGGAGCTTTTGGTCGTATATTCCGACTGTGTGTATGCTCCAACTTTTTCTGTCTGAATTTCCGCCAGCAAAAGATTGAGAGCTGGTTCTCTATTTTTCCGACGGTAAAAGTTCTCGATGGAAATTCCATTTGTCTGTATGCAATTCCGACACGCAAAAAAACACGCATGGTCAGAAACAATTTGACGCATGCTCCTAAGCATTGAACTTCATTTTCTCGGCTCATCGTAGTGTTGTACGTCACCGCGTTCTTGATGGTCAAAAGTTCGGAGAACTTTTGTCTGACCGTGTGTATGCAAGCCAAGCTTGAGCGGAATTCCATCGGAAAAACCATCCAAGATTTTTCTAACGGGAATTCCGCTCATGTGTACGGAGCATAAGACTGTACAGTTAAAAATGCTGCAGAAAGCATGATCTGAATCCAGTTGACATTCTGCCACAATTTGATTGTGCAATACAAACTAACTTGAACTGCCTGCGTTAAATCTACCTGAAAGAAAAAGCCACATTCAAACAGTCATCCTCATGTATGAAATTGTTTATTTTCTAAATTTCCATATGGATCTGTAATTAAAAAAAATAGATTTTAACCCTTGCTGGATGAAATTTAGCTTGCTAAAGTGATTGTAAAGGATTGTTTTTTTTATTTTTTTAAATAACAAACATATCATACTTACCTTCACTGTGCAGCTCGTTTTGCACAGAGTGGCCCTGAACATCCTCTTCTGGGGCCCCCCGGCGGCTCTCGCAGCTCCTCCCCTCATCAGATAACCCCCTAGGAGAAGCTCTCTCCCGAATGGGTTACCTTGCAGGCCCGCTCCCAAGTCCAGCATTTGCATCCACAGACATGAATGTCGGACTCGGCCCCGCTCCCCTGGCTCCCGCGTCATTGGATTTGATTGGCAGCAGCGGGAGCCAATGACTGCGCTGCTATCAATCTATCCAATCAAGAGCTGGGACCCTGTGGAGAGAGGGACAGCACATCCCCGCTGAGGAGATGAAGGGGGGGCTGGGGGGGCGACTTCCAGGTGTTTTTTCACCTTAATGCATTAAGGTGAAAAAACACGAGGGTTTACAACCCCTAAGGCAATGCAAATTGAAAACAGTTACCATCATTGTTTTCCATAAAATATCATTTTCACCCTTTTTCATCCTTTTTTTTTTTTTTTTTTTTACATCTTAGTGCTGCTCTTTTTCAACCACTTCTTGTTTACATACGCTCACCCTATCATTGGCCTGGAGCAGCTTCCTGATAGTGACAATGGTGGGTCATGCAATTACCTTGCTTTGTGCACTGGTCCAAATCATTTGGTGGAGGGGAAATTATGGGGCGTGGCTGTTTTTCAGGGATTGGGCTTGGCCCCTTAGTTCCAGTGAAGGGAACTCTTAAGGTGTCAGCATACCAAGACATTTTGGACAATTTCATACTCCCAACTTTGTGAGAACAGTTTGAGGATGGCCCCTTCTTGTTCCAACATGACTGCACACCAGTGCACAGAGCAAGGTCCATAAAGACATGTTTTACTTTCTTAGTTTCTCTTTTATTGACTTGGCTAGATGATTGTACTCCCAAAGCATCTGATAGAAGGTAACACAGTGTGTAATAGCATTGACAAACATTAAGTGAAAAACTTTCCTTTCTGTAAAGCATGTGAGGTGAGTAGTAGACTGTGTGAAGTAATTTAAATGAAATGAATGAAATCAGGAAAAATGACAGCTTTGATAGTAGTTTTCTTTCCACCTAGTGAGCTGCTTCCAGTATGTAAGCTTCACATTACGGGGGGGGGTTATTCTGTAGCTGATTAGTTCTTTATAGGATATTGCCATTCTTTTTTCTATAATATACTGATTTATATAGCAATTAAGAACTGGCAATTTACTTCAATATTCTTTCACACTGAGGCGCTTTACAGGCACTACAGCGCTAAAAATAGCGCCTGCATAGCGCCTGTAAAGAGCTCCGAGTGCTTTCACACTGGAGCGGTGCACTTGCGGGACGTTAAAAAACCTCCTGCAAGCAGCATCTTTGGAGCAGTGAAGGAGCGGTGTACACACCGCTCCTTCACCACTCCTGCCCATTGAAGACAATGGGGCAACGCGGCTATACTCTCTGCAGCAGCGCTTTGCGGTGGTTTAACCCATTCTCGGCTGCTAGCGGGGGGTAAAAGCACCCCGCTAGCGGCTGAATAGCTCCACAAAATTGATGGTAAATCGCCATTAAAAATAGCAGCGCTTTACCACTGACGCACCCACTGCCCCAGTGTGAAAGTAGCTTTAGATGATAACTGGCAGATTGAAACCTACTAAAGAAGCTGAATAAGTGGTTAAATCAGCTGCTGAAAGTGCCTAAAAAATTGAAAGTTCACTATCACCTTAAATGTGTAATCAAGTCAAATCTCTAATATAGCTGGTGAGATGCAATAAAACAGCATTGAATACTACCTGCATCTTAGAAAGGGATATACAGGGACCTTATGTATAAGTTGTTTTGCGTAAACATTTCTGAATTTTAATAGCAGTTTTTTAACATATTGTAATATTTGGGGTATTCCATTTAATTGTTCTTTCATTATATGATTTTTTGTAATGGTGAAGGTAGGTCAGAAAGGGCAGGTAAGAGTTTTCCTTGTCACAAACTAGCTGTGTGTCTTTAAATTTTACTTTATTTAATATTATACTTAAAGATATAAAAATACCAATGCCATGCAATAAGGATATCCACTTATTCAGTATGCTGAAGAGAATTACAGAGGCTACAATGCTGGAATAGAGGGCAGCTAGGTCACTGGAGAAGGGAATATACTGTGTCTTCTATTGCAGGGTACCAAAGTTTTATTTTTTTAGAGACCTAAGAGCAGTGGTGTCGCTAGGGGGTGGCTACTAGAGCTATAGCCCCGAATCTGGGGCCCATAGCCCCCCGAGTCTGATGCCCTGTAATGAGGCTGCTGCAGGTGTCTGCACAGGATTTCATTACTGGCACAACAGGGAGAGGCATAATGATTTGTTTGACCCGGCGATGGGGCGGGGTGCTGCCGAGAACAGATTGGGGATGAATCTCCCCCCCCGCTCTCGTTGAGGACTCTTGACTGCTTGAACATCCTGGAGGTGGAGCCAACCTTCTTCTTGGTTTGTCCTGCAGTGTGAGTGGGCGGGAGGGGGTGTGGCTGGCCACAGAGATCATGCCCATCTTCCTCACGTGCCTGTTCTCATCAGTAAGAAGCTAGCTCCATGCTGAGTGTTTAGCCCCGCCCCTCCAGGAGACTCACAACCAGGCTGTTCACACTGACCTGCTGAAGTGGTGACAAGAAGGTATGTGCGTTCTGTTACAGGGACTAGGACTAGTAGACTCTTGCATAGGCTGCTGGTTGTATTCATAAACTATGGTATAGATAAGGCTCCAATAATACTGCACTCTGTATGGATATGTGTTCTACTGTGTCAGCCCTATTGTCAGTAATATTATATCATAGCATATATGAAGACTGTGGTAGGAAAGGAAGGAGACCTAGGCATATAACTAGAACATTTTCTGTGAGAATGCTTGAACTTACACAAACTCTGCTTTAAAAAAAATCAGTTCAACTTCAATTATACAGTATATTCTTAACTTAGAAAATGTGTGTTTTTTTTTTTGCTGTGTCTTGTGACCCTCCAAAAGTGAAGGACTACAGGTGCCAGCATGAACCCCTCACAGCTTAGTATGTGTCACATCCAGCCTGCCAACTAGTGAAGGATTGCAGGTCACAGCATGAACTCATGAGATCCAAGGGGGTCACATCCCACATCTCTGGGGACTCTGATGTAAGGAGGGGCTCTCTGTGGACCCTGATGTATGGAAGGGCTATCTGGGGAACCTGATTTAAGTAGGGAAGCTCCCTGGGGACTCTGATGTAATGGGGGCTCTCTCGGGACTCTCGGGACTCTGATGTAATAAGGGGGGCTCTGGGGACCCTGATGTAAGGGGGGCTCTCTGGGGACCCTGATGTAATGAGGGGGGCTCTGGGGACTCTGGTGTAAGTATGGAGGCTCTCTGAGGACCCTGATGTAATGAGGGGGGCTCTGGGGACCCTGATGTAAGTAGGGTCAATAATAACAAACCATGGGATCTGCACCCAGATATGTAACAATATTTTATATATATATATATATATATATATATATATATATATATATATATATATATATATATATATATATATATAAACACACACACACATGTACTGTATATTATATACAGCATCTCATAAAAGTGAGTACCACCTTCACATTTTTGTAAATATAGCCATTAATGTCTAAACCGCTGGCAACAAAAGTGAGTACACCCCTAAGTGAAAATGTCCAAAGTGTACCCAATTAGCCATTTCCCTCCCCGGTGTCATGTGACTCATTAGTGTTACAAGGTCTCAGGTGTGAATGGGGAGCAGGTGTATTAAATTTGGTGTTATCGCTCCCTCTCATACTGGTCACTGGAAGTTCAACATGGCACCTCATGGCAAAGAACTCTCTGAAGATCTGAAAAAAAGAATTGTTGCTCTACATAAAGATGGCCTAGACCATCGTTATGGTCTAGACCCTGAAACTGAGCTGCACCGTGGCCAAGACCATACAGTGGTTTAACAGGACAGGTTCCACTCAGAACAGGCCCCTCCATGGTTGACCAAGGAAGTTGAGTGCACGTGCTCAGTGTCATATCCAGAGGTTGTCTTTAGGAAATACTATAGATGTATGAGTGCTGCCAGCATTGCTGCAGAGGTTGAAGGGTTGGGGGGGGTCAGCCTGTCAATGCTCAGACCATATGCCGCACACCGCATCAAATTGGTCTGCTTGGCTGTCATCCCAGAAGGAAGCCACTTCTAAAGATGATGCATAAGAAAGCCTGCAAACAGTTTGCTGAAGACAAGCAGACCAAGGACATGGATTACTGGAACCATATCCTGTGGTCTGATGAGACCAAGATAAACTTATTTGGTTCAGATGGTGTCAAGCGTGTGTGGCGGCAACCAGGTGAGGAGTACAAAGACAAATGTGTCTTGTCTACAGTCAAGCATGGTGGTGGGAGTGTCATGGTCTGGGGCTGCATGAGTGCTGCCGGCAATGGGGAGCTACAGTTCATTGAGGGAACCATGAATGCCAACATGTACTGTGACATACAGAAGCAGAGCATGATCCCCTCCCTTCAGAGACTGGGCCGCAGGCAGTATTCCAAAATGATAACGACCCCAAACATACCTTCAAGATGACCACTGCCTTGCTAAAGAAGCTCAGGGTAAAGGCGATGAACTGGCCAAACATGTCTCCAGTCCTAAACCCTATTGAGCATCTGTGGGGCATCCTCAAATGGAAGGTGGAGGAGTGCAAGTTTTCTAACGTCCACCAGGAGGTGTGGAAGAGGACTCCAGTGGCAACCTGTGAAGCGCTGGTGAACTCCATGCTCAAGATGGTTAAGGCAGTGCTGGAAAATAATGGTGGTCACAAAAAATATTGACACTTTGGGCCCAATTTGGACATTTTCACTTAGGGGTGTACTCACTTTTGTTGCCAGTGGTTTAGACATTAATGGCTGTGTTTTGAGTTATTTTGAGGGGACAGCAAATTTACACTGTTATACAAGCTGTACACTCACTACTTTACATTGTAGCAAAGTGTCATTTCTTCAGTGTTGTCACATGAAAAGATATAATAAAATATTTACAAAAATGTGAGGGGTGTACTCACTTTTGTGAGATACTGTACATGTGTATGCCCACCCAAGTGTATGGCTTTCTTTACTTCGCTGCTATGGGCTCTAGCCCCAGATCTTTTGTAGACCTAGCAATGCTCCTGCCTAAGAGGGTTTCTTTAGGACATGTCACAGAATAGTGCAGCCTTCACTAAAAGGCAGACCACGGTCCTCATCTGGACCAACTGATAGCTTGGTTTGGACAGTCAGGGGCACTCTGGTGGAGACACTTGATGTAATAGGGCACTCTGATGGGATAACCTGACTTATTAGGGTGCTTTGTTGGGAAACCTGATGTATGAGGGTGCTCTGATGGCGACACCTGATGTAAGGGGGCAGTCTGATGGGGACACGTTATGTAAGGGGGTAATCTAATTGGAGGATCCTGAAGTATAGAGCCACTCTGATGGAGACACCTAATTGAAAACTGGCTACAGGGGCGGGTTCAGAGGATAGTGATAAATGGGAGGTACTCGGAATGGACAGGGATGGAAAGTTGGGTTCCCCAGGGTTCTGTCCTGAGACCAATCCTATTTAATTTATTCATAAATGACCTGGAGGATGGGATAAACAGTTCAATCTCTGTATTATACAGAAATTATCTGAGATCATAGAGGGAGCCCACAACAGCATGAACAATATAGAGACAACAGAAGAGGTCCATACCAATATGAACAATACAGGGATTACAAGACAGGTCCATATCAATATGACCAATATAGATATAGAGATAGAAGCCCCATCCCTGTACAAAATAGATTTGATCCTATTAGAAACTATAATTCATTCATTCAGTCATTATCAACAACCTCCACAGAACCATTTTTTAGACAGGGGAAGGAGAGATTATACATCAAGGAGATACCCCCAGGAAGATCGAAGGTCACCAAGGAAACACCCCCAAGAATCTCGAAAGTCACCGAGAAGAAGCCCACAGAAACAAAGGGTAAAAAGAAGCAGCGAAAGAAGAGGGGATGCAGTGCCAGAAGGAGAATCAAAAAGAAAATGAGAGTAATCAGCGAAGGGGTCTTCAATTTGAGTGGCAAAACCCTAACCACAGAAGAAATGTCTGTCTTAGATAAAGTCTTGAAACATGCTCCTGTTAAAAATCTCAACAAATTTGATACGTATATTGGAATACAAAAATATATACGTAAAATCAACATTAAAAAGTATATGCTAAGTAATGCATGTGTACCTGGGACAAAAAAACCAAGAGTAATAAATGAAGTCCAACATAGCACTTTTTTAAAAAAAAACTTGTTTTACAAGATTTGGATACATTAAAACTTAAACGGGCCTCCGACCCAATACATATCAAGAAAGGAATCCAAACACTCACAAAAAGCAAAGATATAGTAATACGCCCGGCAGACAAAGGTGGTGGAGTAGTGATCCAATCAAAAGAACAATATTTAAAAGAAATAGATCGACAATTACAGGATGAAGCCACATATGTGAAGTTGTTGGGTAACCCAACAACATAATATAAAAAAGAATTGGAGAAATTAGTCCATCTTGGAATAAAAAAGGAGGTTCTTAATAAAAAGGAGTCCAAATTCCTAATTCCGGAATTGTGCATAATCCCTGTGATATATACAGTCCCCAAATTACACAAAGACAAAACTAATCCACTGGTCTATTCTTAATGGCATCGAATCCCTTACTTCAAGAATGGGGCAGTATCTAGATAATTTTATTCAACCTGCCGTACAACAAACTAGGGCATATCTTAAAGACACCAAGCATGTCCTACAACTTTTAGAAGAAGTTCCAGTACTCGAAGGAAGATCTCTATTAGCCACAGCTGATGTGGCGTTATTGTTCACTGTAGTGCAATATCATTAGGCCTGTAATGCCTGTAATGGCTGTTAAGAGAATACACAACCCTCATATGTAAACAAAGGAAGTTCTTGATTAAGTGTATTGAATTTTGTTTAAAATACAACAATTTTTGGCATAATCAATCCTTTTATAAACAAACTACAGGTATAGCGTTGGCGCTAAATTCGCCCCCAGCATAGCCAATGCATTTATGGCACAATGGGAGGAGAAATCAATTTATGATAAACCTCCAATTGAATTGACCTTTTATAAAAGGTGTATCGATAATATTATTATTATATGGAACGCAAGTAGAAAAACATTAGAAAACTTTTTAGGCCAACTCAATGAGAATGACAAAGACATTAAAATAGTTTGGAACATAAGCGACAAAAAGGTGAATTTTCTGGATTTGGATATCACTCTGGAAGGAAATAAACTAACTACAAAGACACATTTTAAAAACATAGATACCAACAGTTATTTATCTATGCACAGTTGTCACTTTAATTCATGGCTATGGAACATTCCGAAAGGCCAAATGGTTAGGATTAGGAGAAACTGCACGAAGGAAGAAGACTTCATTTCACAGGCTACTTTTTTAGGCGATAGATTCAAGGACAACGGTTACTCAGAAGAATTCATCAATAAACAAATAAATACTGTAAAATCGATGGATAGAACAAAAATGTTACAAGGAAAAAATCCGAGCCAACGCAATATGGACGCCCCGGTTCTAGTTTTAGACTTTAACATTCAGCATAAAGAAGTGGAAAAATGAATAAAAAAACACTGGCATATACTAAAGAGCGATAAACACTTAAAACCATATATTACCAGATGCCCCCAATGTGGTATACAAAAAAGCTCCCACATTGAGAGACATCATTGCAAAGAATGTGGTGGAACCACCTTCTCCAAGTGGATATACTTTCTTTACAGGAAAGGGGTTTTTTCCTTGTAAGCAATGTTTTGCATGCCGACACTCCAAAAGCCACAAATTAAAAGAAAAGAATTCATATTCACACATACGGGCCAAAATTACCCCATCAATACAGAGGGAGTTGTGTATGTCATACAATGTAGATGTAATTTACAGTATGTTGGCAGGACTAAAAGTCCTTTAACCACTTGACCACTGGGCACTTAAACCCCCTTAATAACCAGACCAATTTTCAGCTTTCGGTGCTCTCACACTTTGAATGACAATTACTCAGTCATGCAACACTGTACCCAAATTAAATTTTTGTCCTTTTTTTCACACAAATAGAGCTTTCTTTTGGTGGCATTTAATCACCGCTGGGTTCTTTATTTTTTGTGCTATAAAAGAAAAAAGACCGAAAATTCTGTAAAAAAATGCATTTTGCTTTGTTTCTGTTACAAAATTTTGCAAATTAGTAATTTTTTCTTCATATATTTTGGCCAAAATTTATACCACTACATATCTTTGGTAAAAATAACCCAAATCAGTGTATATTATTTGGTCTTTGTGAAAGTTATAGCGTCCACAAGCTATGGTGCCAATCTCTGAAAATTGATCACACCGGAAGTACTGATGGCCTATCTCATTTCTTGAGACCCTAACATGCCAGAAAAGTAAAAATACCCCCCAAATGGCCCCTTTTTGGAAAGAAGACATTCCAAGGTATTTATAAAGATGCATGATGAGTTTTTTGAAGTTGTCATTTTTTCCCACAATTCTTTGCAAAATCAAGATTTTTTTTCTTTTTTCACAAAATTGTCATATTAGCAGGTTATTTCTCACACACAGCATATGCATACCACAAATTACACCCCAAAACACATTCTGCTATTACTCCTGAGTACGGTGATACCACATGTGTGAGACTTTTACACAGCGCAGCCACATACAGAGGCCCAACATGCACGGAGCACCTTCAGGCGTTCTGGAGCACCTAGGCCAATTCTGACATTTCTCTCCTACATGTAAAAATCATAATTTATTTGCTAGAAAATTACATAGAAGCCCAAAACATTATATATGTTTTTTTAGCAAAGACCCTAGAGAATACAATGACGGTCATTGCAACTTTTTATCTCGCATGGTATTTGTGCAGCAATTTTTCAAACGCGTTTTTTTTTTTAAACGGTTTTGTGCTTTAAAAAAAAACAAAACAGTAAAGTTAGCCCAATATTTTTGCATAATGTGAAAGATGAAGTTATGCCGAGTAAATAGATACCTAACATGTCACCCTTCGAAATTGCACACCCTCGTGGAATGGCGCCAAACTTCATTACTTAAAAATCCCCACCATAGGAGATGCTTTTAAATTTTTTACTGGTTACATGTTGTGAGTTACAGAGGAGGTTTAGGGCCAAAATTTTTGCTCTTGCTCTACCGATTGCAGCGATACCTCACATGTGTGGTTTGAACACCATTTTCATATGTGGGTGGGACTTACGTATGCGTTTGCTTCTGCATGCGAGCACACGGGGACATGGGGGAAAAAAAAATAATTTATTGTTCATTTTACTTTATTTATTTTAGTTTGATGCTTTTTTCCAAAAAATAAATTTTTTGATCACTTTTATTCCTATTACAAGGAATGGGAATGTAATAGGAATATGGCATGACAGGTCCTCTTTACAGTGAGATATGGGGTCAATAAGACCCCACATCTCACCTCTAGACTGGGAAGCCTGAAATAAAAAAAAAAAAGATCCTGGCTTTGATCGTAGCTGTGAGTCGGTAGAAGCATCTGAGGGCAGCAAGAGGGGGGGAGTCCCCTCTCTCCTCCCGTAAGAATGATCAAGCAGTGGAACAGCCGCTATGATCATTCTCATGGTGTAGGGAATCGCCGGCTGAAAAAGCTGATATCTGAATGATGCCTGTAGCTGCACCCATCATTCAGATATCCCCACACCAATTCAAGGACGTCGTATGACGGCTGGCGGCCGGGAAGTGGTTAAAACACATTTTTTTTTTTTACACAAAGTTGTCCATTTATACAATATTTCTAACACATAGCATGTATATACCAAAAATGAAAAAAAATAGATTCTCCTCCTCCTCCTGAGTACGGCGATACCACATGTGTGAGACTTCCACAGCCTGGCCACATACAGAGGCCAAGTATAGCAGAGCATGGCTGGGTATGGCTGAGCATGGCAAAGTATGGCTGGGTATCACCGAGTATTGCAGAGTATGGCTGGGTATGGCAGAGTATGGCTGGGTATGGCAGAGTATGGCTGGGTATGGTGGGGTATTGCAGAGTATTGCGGGGTATTGCAGGGTATTGCGGGGTATTGCAGAGTATTGCGGGGTATTGCAGGGTATTGCGGGGTATTGTAGAGTATTGCGGGGTATTGCAGGGCATTGCAGAGTATTGCGGGGCATTGCAGAGTACTGCGGGGTATTGCAGAGTATTGTGGGGTATTGCAGAGTATTGCGGGGTATTGCAGAATATTGCAGGGTATTGCAGAGTATTGCAGGGTATTGCGGGGTATTGCAGAGTATTGCGGGGTATTGCGGGGTATTGCAGGGAATTGCAGAGTATTGCGGGGTATTGCAGAGTATTACGGGGTATTGCAGAGTATTGCGGGGTATTGCGGGGCATTGCGGGGTATTGCGGGGCATTGCGGGGTATAGCAAGGTATTGCAGAGTATTGCAGAGTATTGCGGGGTATTGCAGAGTATTGCGGGGCATTGCAGAGTATTGCACAGGGAATTGCAGAGTATTGCACAGGGAATTGCAGAGTATTGCAGAGTATTGCACAGGGAATTTCAGAGTATTGCAGAGTATTGCACAGGGAATTGCAGAGTATTTCGGGGTAGTGCTGGGTATTGCTGAGCATGGGGGGATGGCTGAGCATGGATGTATGGATGGATGGATGTGACTGCACATGTCACTGAGCAGCACTGTGGGCACTACACATCCAGCCCACAGCGCTGCTCCCATCCGATCCCTCCCCCTCTGTACCGATCGATACAGAGAGGGGAGAGAGGAACAGGCGTCATGTCACGACGCCGGTTTGTTTACATGTGATCGCTCCGTCATTTGACGGAGCGATCACATGGTAAACGGCCGCGATCAGCGGCTGTTTACCGTGATGCGCCGGGTCCTCCCGTGTGCGCGCCATATGACGTGATCCCAGAGTTATCCAACCGCCCTGCAGCCGTCATTTGGCTATGGGCCGGTTGGCAACTGGTTAATGGTTAGAATGAGGGAACATATCCAAAATTTATACAAGGGGTTTCCAAAACATAACCTGAGTAAACATTTTTTACAGGTACATAATAAAGATCCCTCACAACTAATATTCTGGGGTATTGATAAATACAAAAAACCATGGAGAGGAGCCCATAAAGTTAGGTCAATTAGCCAGAAGGAATCCAAATGGATACATTCTCTCCTGATGAATTATTGCTACATTCATCTATATACATTACTTGTGTCTCATTGATATATTGCATATACATAGGAATTATATTATTGATATTTATATATTTTTTTTATTTTTTATTTTTTTTATTTTTTTGCACTGAAATCACCTAATGTGCACAGATTCATATTTGTATTTTGCACAGCGCCATGTGCCTTCATTGATATTTGAACACAAGCTCAAATTTGCACCTAGCAATTTTGCACAGTATCTTTAGTGTTTTTTTGCACAGTCGCATTTTTTATCAATTTTTGTACAGATTATCGCATGGTGCTAAATCATCTACATTTATTTATAGTATGAGCGTTCATTGGCATTGGTTTATTTGAGCACAAGCTCATATTTGCACCTAGCAATTTTGCACAACATCTTTAGCGTTTTTCTGCACAGTCGCATTTTTAGCAATTTTTGCACAGATTATCGCACAGTGCTAAATCATCAATCATTAGGCTACCACTATTTGTTGTGTCAGCAGTGTGATAAAGAGAGATTATATGGATTATTGCTACATTCATCTATAATAATTACACGTGTCTCATTGATATATTGCATATGCATAGGAATTTATTATTGATATTTTTATAATTTTTTTGCACTTAAATCATCTTATGTGCACAGATTCATATTTGTATTTTGCACAGCGCCATGAGCGTTCATTGGTATTGATTTATTTGAACACAAGCTCATATTTGCACTTAGCAATTTTGCACAGCATCTTTAGCGTTTTATTTATTTTTTGCACAGTCACATTTTTTAGCAATTTTTGCACAGATTATCACACAGTGCTAAATCATCTACATATATTTATAGTATGAGCATTCATTGGCATTGTTTTATTTGAGCACAAGCTCATATTTGCACCTAGCAATTTTGCACAGCATCTTTAGCATTTTTTAGCAATTTTTGCGCAGATTATTGCACAGTGCTAAATCATCTATATTTATAATATTAAGTTGCGCCGATCAATTATTTATTTTATACCAATTTAGTGCACTCATACAGTTTAGATCTAGCTGCAATTTATCAGAGTACTATATTATACATTCGCTTTTGATAGCGCAAAGGACTTTGATAGCGCAAAGAATATACGCTTATTGCGATTTTTTACCAAAAATATGTAGAAGAATACACATCGGCCTAAACTAAGGAAAAAAATAGGTTTTTTAGATATTTTTGAGGGATATTTATTATAGCAAAAATTAAAAAATAATGCGTTTTCTTCAAAATTGTCGCTCTTTTCTTGTTTATAGCGCAAAAAATAAATACTGCAGATGTGATCAAATACCACCAAAAGAAAGCTTTATTTGGAAGTCAATTTTGTTTGGGTGCAACTTCACACGACCGTGCAATTGTCAGTTAAAGCGACGCAGTGCCGAATTGCAAAAAGGAACGGGGTAAAATCTTCCGGGGCTGAAGTGGCTAAAAAGGGGATTAACTCCAGAGATAAAACAATAATTCTGCCACTCAACAAGACTCTGGTCCGGCCACACCTGGAGTATGCTGTCCAGTTCTGGGCACCAGTCCTCAGGAAGGATGTGCTGGAACTGGAGAGAGTCCAGAGAAGGGCAACAAAACTAATAAAGGGTCTGAAGGACATTAGTTACGAGAAAAGGTTACGAGCACTAAACTTGTTCTTTCTGGAGAAGAGATGCTTGAGAGGGGATATGATTTCAATGTACAAATACCATACTGGTGACCCCACAATAGGGATAAAACTTTTCCGCGTAAGGAAATGTAATAATACAAAACAGATTACAGAGCACACATACAAAAATGATATTTTAATCCTGCAGGGCTAGTTAACCACTTCAATACAGGGCATTTATACACCCTTCCTACCCAGACCAATTTTTAGCTTTCAGCCCTGTCACACTTTGAATGCCAATTATTCAGTCATGCTACACTGTACCCAAACAAAATTTTTATCATTCTTTTTTATACAAATAGAGCTTTCTTTCGGTGGTATTTAACCACCACTGTGTTTTTTTATTTTTGCGACATAAGTGTAAAAATAGCGAAAATTTTGAAAAAAAAACACTTTTTTTTAGTTTCTGTAATAACATTTTGCAAATAAGTCATTTTTGTCCATACATTTATACTGCTACATCTCTTTGGTTAAAATAACACAAATTAGTGGATATTATTTAGTCTCTGTGAAAGTTATAGAGTCTACAAGCTATGGTGCAAATCATTGAAAACTCTCATTTCTTGAGGCTCTGAAATGTCAGGAAAGTACAAATACTCCCCAAATGTCCCCTTTTTGAAAAGTAGACAGTCAAAGGTATTTAGTAAGAGGCATGGTGAGTTTTTTAAAGTTGTAATTTTTTTCCACAATTCTTGGGAAAATTAATGAATGAATGAAATTATTTTTTTTTTCACAAAATTGTCATAATAAGTTATTTCTCACACACAGCATATGCATAATTCCAAATACACCCCAAAATACATTCTGCTACTCCTTCCGAGTATGGCAATACCACATGTGTGTGACTTTTACACAGCCTGGCCACACAGAGAGGTCCAACATGCAAGGAGCACCGTCAGGGGTTCTAGGAGCATAAATTACACCTCTAATTTCCTAACGACCTATTACATTTGTGAAGCCCCTGGAGCACCAGGACAGTGGAATTACCCACAAAATGTCCCTATTTTGGAAAGCAAACACCCCAATGTCTATTCTTTGAGGCATAATGATTCTTGAACGGTTCATTTTTTTCCACAAGTCTTCGGAAAACGTGGAAAGAAAATTAAAACGTATTTTTTTTTACACACAGTGGTCAGTTTATAAGATATTTCTAACACATAGCATGTATATAGTAAAAATGACACCCCAAAACACATTCTGCTACTCCTCCTGAGTATGGTGATATCACATGTGTGAGACTTTTACACAGCCTGGCCACATACAGAGGCTGAACATTGAAGTAGTACCTTCTGGCGTTCTAGGTGCATAAATTAAACATCTAATTTCATTCCTACCTATCATAATTTTGAAGGTCCTTGACCAGTGGAATTACCTACAAAATTACCCATTTTGGAAAGCAAACACCCCAACGTATATTCTATGAGGCAAGGGCTGCAGATAGATACTCGGGTACTCTGAAGGGCTGGAGACAGGTACTCGGTTACTCTGATGGACTGGTGACAAGTACTCAGTTACTCTGATGGGCTGGTGACAGGTATTTGGGTACTTTGATGGCCTGGTGACAGGTACTTGGGTATTCTGATGGCCTGGTCACAGGTACTCAGGTACTCTGATGGGCTGGTGACTGGTACTCGGGTACTCTGATGGGCGGTGACAGGTACTCAGATGGGCTGTGACAGGTACTCAGGTACTCAGATGGGCTGTGACAGGTACTCAGATGGGCTGTGACAGGTATTTAGATGGACTGTGACAAGTACTCAGGTACTCAGATGGGCTGTGACAGGTACTTGGGTACTCAGATGGACTGTGACAGGTACTTGGGTACTCAGATGAACTGTGACAGGTACTCAGGTACTCAGATGGACTGTGACAGGTACTCGGGTACTCAGATGAACTGTGACAGGTACTCAGGTACTCGGGTACTCAGGTACTCATATGGGCTCTGACAGGTACTCGGGTACTCAGATGAACTGTGACAGGTACTCAGGTACTCAGATGGACTGTGACAGGTACTCGGGTACTTGGGCACTCAGATGAACTGTGACAGGTACTTGGGTACTCAGTTGAACTGTGACAGGTACTCGGGTACTCAGATGGGCTGTGACAGGTACTCAGGTACACAGGTACTCAGATTGACTGTGATTGGTACTCGGGTACTCAGATGGACTGTGACAGGTACTCAGGTACTCAGATAGGCTGTGACAGGTATTCAGGTACTCGGGCACTCAGATGGGCTGTGACAGGTACTCAGGTACTCGGGTACTCAGATGAACTGTGACAGGTACTCAGGTATTTGGATACTCAGATGGACTGTGACAGGTACTCGGGTACTCAGATGGGCTGTGACAGGTACTCAGGTACTCGGGTACTCAGATGGAACTTTGATGGCTGGTGACAGGTCCTCTTTATTAGGGGGGCAATCAGTGTGGTTGGTGTATACTGTAAGTGGTAAAGAGATGTTACCACAATCTCCTTCTCACACGCGGCGAGAAACCGAGGACGTCATATGACGCCCGCCCAGGATGGGAGATCCCATCTGCAGATGTCATATGACTATGGCCCAGTAATGAACTGGTTAAAAACATCTGAACATATTCAAAAAATACGGGGGTTTGGTCACACTATATGGTCATAAAGTGCTAAGCCCACTTAATGCAACAAAGTACCCCGAATTAGTGGGTCCTACCCTAGTAATAGAATGAAAGAACCTGCGATAATCTCAAAAAACTATTAGATAACACCTGAACGATCACAACATACAGGGATATACAATGTAATACTGACATAAAATCACGCACATAGGTTGGACTTGATGGACTTTTTTCAGCCTCGCCCACTATGTAACCATGTAAGGGAGCACTCTGATGGGGACACCTAATGTAAATGGACACTGATATATGGGGGCACACTGATAGGGGAACCTGATGTATGGAAGCACCTTGATGGGGAACACCTTATGTAAGGGGGTACTATGTTGGGAACACCTGATATAAGGGGGAATCGTGATGAGTACACCTGATGTGTAGAGTCACTCTGATTGGGACACTTGATGTAACAGGCACTCTTGATTGGGACACCTGATGTATGAGAGCACTCTGATGGGGACACCTGATGCAAGGGGGAACTTTGATGTGGACACCTGATGAATGGGGATATTGTGACGTGACGAACATGTGACGAACGTGGGTGTCAGATCCCTGCCCTTCTCGCTAACTTGCGACGAAGGACTGGCCAATCCCACACCACACTGTCACTTACGTAACAATGCCACCCTCAGCTGCGTCCAGCACAAAGATTTTCCAGCTTGCAGGACCACAATCTAGGTGCGAGCAGCCTGAGAGCGATTGTCACTGGGCTAATTACACAATTAACCCTTTAACTGCCACCACCCCCGTTTAAAAGACAGAGCCGGGGGAGACTCGTAATTTTAGCAATACCAATTATAATTTTAGAATAAGCGTCTGCACGCACACTGCCACCACAGACAGGTCTGCTCAGAAGTCTTATGCCCCGTACACACGGTCGGACTTTGTTCGGACATTCCGACAACAAAATCCTAGGATTTTTTCCGACGGATGTTGGCTCAAACTTGTTTTGCGTACACACGGTTGCACAAAGTTGTCGGAACTTCCGATCGCCAACAACGCGGTGACATCAAGCACGTACGACGAGACTAGAAAAGGACCAAGCGCGGCATCCTTTGGGCTCCTTTTGCTAATCTCGTGTTAGTAAAAGTTTGGTGAGAGATGACTCACGCTTTTTCAGACTCGTGGCTTTCAGATCGTTTTCTGCCGTTCAGTTTGTGCTTGTGGGTTTGTATCTGCTCTTCAGTGCGTGCAAGCAAGTTCTGCGTGACTTTAATTAGTCATTGTATTCTTGTTCGTTCGTTACTGTTTTTCAGGTCGCTCTTCACAGGCCTTGCTGTTCTTCAGTACGTTCTGAGCAGCTGACCGTTTTCTAGCCATGTTGCGTATGCGTACTCCTCATAGAGTTCGTGCTGTGCGGGGGCTTGGTGTTGGGGTCCTGACCTTGACACAAGTCCAGTCCATGAACAGGGTGGGGAGGAGTTCATGGACCAAGAATTGGTTGCTTCAGCGTGACCAGTTCTCTCATATGCCTTTGCTCCATGAGATCCGTGAGAATAATCCTGATGATTTCAGGAACTTTCTCAGGATGACGGACCCCGTGTTTCACCATCTGTTGGCTTCGCTGACCCCTTATATTAGCAGGCAGGATACATGCATGAGGCAAGCCATCACTCTGGAGCAGAGGTTGGTCGCTACCCTGCGGTACTTGGCGACAGGGAGAAGTCTGCAGGACTTGAAGTTCTCGACAGGCATCTCCCCCCAGGCTCTGGGTATCATCATCCCAGAGACCTGTTCTGCCATCATCCAGGTCCTGCAGAAGGAGTATATGAAGGTAAGATTTTTATCCTTTAATATCACATTTTATTGTATTTAATGTTTGCTAATATATTGTATTTCTTTCCTCATTCTCTAATTACCATGATTGGAATATGCTGTGAATGTCCCCTTTCTCCTCATGCATGCTGGATTTTTATGTAATTATTATTTTAGGTCCTTCATACATATTTGCCCTTCAATAACCTCTCCAGCATGGTGTCTCCTGGCCCTATATTCACCTCATGTAGTCACTTAACAATGTATTTTATCAGCTCCATAGTAGTGCTTTACCCCAAACACCCCCTAAAATGTTTTGAAATGTTATTTTTTCTTTAAATCCAGGCAGAGTGCCAGAGGCTTTTTTTTTTGGTGTCCCCAAATCATTTTTAGTAACCCTCCCTCCCCCAACTGCTAACTCAGCTGATCCCAATTCTCTATCTATCCTCAATCGTCTATCTGCTGACTTTGCAAAACCCATACACACTATACCCACTTCTTTTGTGGTCAGATGTATGGATGAATTCCCAAAAGCATGTAGTGCAAGGGCCTGCCTGTATACTTTCAAATGGTACTGTTTAAAGTTTTTGTATTCTATTATCATCTTGATAGGTAATAGCAGAATGTCCAAATGTCCTCAAATGTGTACAATGTGTATTTATATCTTGGTATTATGACACTTCTTACCTGTCCAGTGGGCTGCCAATAGTGTAACTAAGGAGGGGCTGTTCCAAGTAATACCCATTATTTAGGCATTCATCTCTCAATGAAGTGAAGAGGGTTACCTGTCCAAGATTTCCACACACCCCATAATGTTAGAAATGGCCCATGAGAGGGGGGGGGGATATGATAGGTGTACCTTATACTTTGGTGTTGTTAAATTCCCCTTACTAAATGCTATCTGAAGGTTGACCCATAATGTTTGTGCCTAATCTGCTTGCCATGTTTCTGAGCAAAAATAGTAATGTTTTATTTTTTCCCTCAACAGTTTCCTTCCACGCCACAGGAATGGCAGATTGTGGCCTCCCACTTTGCCCAGCTGTGGGACTTTCCTAACTGCGGAGGGGCAATTGATGGGAAACACGTCCACATTGTCCCACCACCCAACTCGGGGTCGTACTATTTCAACTATAAGGGGTTCAATAGTATAGTGATGTTGGCGGTGGTGTCGGCTAATTACGAATTCTTGTATGTGGATGTGGGGAAGAATGGCCGGATGTCCGATGGTGGAGTCATCGCCCAGACGGAGTTCTACAGGCGTCTCCGGAATAGCAGCTTGGACTTGCCAGCTCCAGAGGACAATGTGGAAGGACTCCCATTCGTGTTCGTTGCTGATGAAGCGTTTGCGCTGGGGGACCACCTGATGCGGCCATTCCCGATGAGGACCCTCACCCCGGAACAGAGGGTTTTTAATTACCGGCTGGCCAGAGCCCGAAGAGTGTTGGAGAACACATTTGGAATCCTGGCCAGCCGGTTCCGCCTATTTATGACACCCATCCATATGGCGGAGTATAAATTGAACCATATTATACTGGCGTGCTGTATTCTCCATAACTTTTTAAGGAAACATTTGGCCAACTATGCTGGCTCAGTTGGGCCTGAGGCCGGAGTGATACCTGAAACACTGACGGCGCTTGAAAGCGGCCGTCCTGGCTTGCCCTCCCTGAGTGCCCGTGATATCCGGTTACGCTACCTGGAGTTCTTTGCGGGTAGGGGGGCTATCAATATGCCAGAAAATCTGTGAAGCCTTTTTATAATAAAAAAAAAAAGAAATTCTTTGTGGACATTTACTGCTTGTGTTCGTTTTAGCTGACCCTGACAGAAATGTGTTGAGTCCAGAAAATGTCATGATTGTGTAACCTTATTATACAAAGCACTGTTGGCTGTTATTTACTAAATGCAAAAAAACATTTCACTACAAGTGCACTTGCAACTGCACTGAAACTGCACTTGTAGTGCCAAGAGGATTTGCCCTTAGTAAATAACCCCCATTTTCACTGAAAACACCAATGACATCACCCCAAAAGTGTTGTAGCGTTGAGACAATAATCCACACATTCTTGCTTAACAAACTTTTTTATACCTGCTTAATCACATGTGCATCTACCAAAGGTTTTTCAAACAAACCAACATGTTTGTTATATAACAATTTTTGGGGTAGCATTATCAAAAATAGAAATGTCCATTTTAGATAAAACAGGCATGTGTAAAACCAACAAGAAAGACACAAATTTTGAACTTACAAACGTCACATTTTGGAGAACTTGAAGGCAATATCAGACATGAGTATTTAGGAACTGTGTTTGATATTGCATTCAGATGGGGTGAAGTCACCCCTGGAAAAGCCAAATTTGGAAGATGCACAGCAGTTTACCAATGTCAACATGTGCGACCTGCCATCACGGGGGATCAAGGGACGTGTTTTGGGGGAGCAAGCCCTTCCTCACCGCTACTTTATTATCGAGGAAGGGGTTGCACCCCCAAAACGCGTCCATTGATCTCCCGTGATGGCAGATAGCACATGTTGACACACTGTGTGCATCCTCCAAATTTGGCTTTGTGAAAAATCACAAAAACATTTTGCACATTGTAGCACACAAAAGAAGAAAGTGATTTGGAGGGGTTTTAAACTCGCCCCAAAACATCAATGATGTTTTTATTTTTTTGAATAACATCATTGATGTTTTTCTTGATGTTTTCCAATTGTAAATTACACCCCATGATCTCCCCGATCAGGATCTGGGCACTTTCGGATGTGAAAGGATCTGGAGCCACAACATCACGATCACCTAAAAAGAGAGGAACCCCAAAAAAAAATTAGGTGTCAAAAATATGCCGCCATCCATCTCTTACCTGAGCCTGTAGTCGCAGCACTCACCTGTTGTGGTGACTAGTTCCACCACGTCTTCCTCCTCCTGCTCTTCTTGGGTTGGGGGGATTTCCCCTTCTTCCAGAGGGGGGGCTCTGGTCTCCTCGGATGAGGGGTGTCCTCCGAGTCTTTTATCCCCTATGTCAAACAAAATGGTATAATTAGCACACAGATATTTGATGGCAGAACTAGAAATAGGAAACATTGCTTGGAAGTGGGGTACAATTGTCAATTTTAGCAGAGTTCCAAAATGTAGCATTTTCAGTGTCCTTTGTCAAGCTTCAATACTTAACCTGTTTGGTATAAGCTTCACAGATGTAGGCCCCCCTATAGTATACACTGGAGCACCTGTGTGCCCCCCCTAATAAAAATGGTGTTCTGGGGTCCCACACTAGTGCTCCAGTGTCCAGATGTGAAAACAGCTGCTCAGTGTCCTCTCCTTACACAGAATCTAGTTTGCATTTCATTCTAGTAACAAAGCCATCTACACAACCCAATTTTTTAAGACAAGTATAGGGCGTAAAAATGGTGGCCAAATGCATATGGCCTAAACAATGGTATTTTTGAGTCCGAAAGAAAAATGTTTGATATGAACGAATAATGTGCCCATGAACATGAAAGTTGCCATTTTAAACTGTACAACAGTTCCTAAAAGGACATGGAGCAGCACGAATGTAATAAAGACAAAAAGAATAGGAACACAGCACAACTACTTACTTTTTTGCAGCACTCTCCGGATCTTTCTGTACTGCTCATGTTCTCGTAATTTGAGGTCCGACCACCGCTTCCTGAGCTGATCTTTCGATCGTCGTACCCTAAATTTCCGGTGCACACTCCTGACCACTTTCGCCATGATCTTGGCCTTTCCATCTTAGTCGGCCCTCTTCAGGATGTCCACCATCTCCAACATCTCCCCAAAGGACATATTTGAGTCCTTAAATCTCCTTCTGGATCTGGACGTGTCCGGATCCGGCCTTTCCTCCTCCTCCTCCTCCTCGTTGCTACAATTAGCACGATCCTGCTGTGTCTCCGCCATGTGCTCTTCCCCCACTGCACCGAACGAAAAGGGGCGGGGAATAGACTAGAAAGAACGTCAGGGGCGGGCGGAGTTACACGCATGCGCAGTGTGTATAAAGCGTAACACGCGTGCGTCTTACGTACGATCTGTGAGCGGAGGAAGGAGCATCGGAGGCGCCGATCGTGATAACTAAGGTAGGATCTAAACTTGGGCCTATACTGCTTCGAAATGGAAGCCTATATTGTAACAAGATTAGGGGAGTTTGGCCTGACATTAGGGTTTGTCTCGTGTTGTGTCTAGCAGAGAAAATGGATGGGTTCAACAACCACAATTTCCTTCCCCTGTTCATAGACAAGTACAGGGAGCTGCCCTGTCTGTGGCAGGTGAGACACCTGCACTATAACCATAAACAAAAGAGGCAGGCAGCGCTGGAGAAACTGCTGGAGTTGGTGAAGCCAGTGGTCCCCACAGCAACCATCCCCTATTTAAAAATCAAAATTGGTGGCCTGAGGAGCACTTATCTTAGGGAGCGCAAGAAGGTCACAGATTCCCAGAGATCCGGAGCTGCAGCAGATGACGTTTATGTCCCAGGCTGTGGTACTATGAGAGACTGCGATTTCTGTCAGACCACACTGAAGTCAGGGAATCCCTCTCTACTCTTCCTTCCACGCTTCCTTCCACCCCAGCTGAGGCTTCCGATGTCCAACCTGGGCCTTCCAGCCAGGAAGAAGTGGAGGAGCCCAGCTGGAGTCAGGTATAGCATTCTTCTACAGATTTCTGGTCAATAAAGAAATGATCTTTACTAGATGTTATTATTGATCACTAATTGCTGATTGAAAAAAGTGTTTTACATATCAATAGACAGTAGTGGGCACCCAAATTTGGGACAAGAATGAAAACTGCTGGGCTCAGAAGGATAGTCTGTTATATTTGTTAACATTCAATTTGCAACAGTCAGGAGATGAAAATTGTGTGTGATTGATGACTAAAATACTAAAACTATGTCCCTTTTTCATACACAGGAGGAGGTTGTGGAATGTGGCAGTCAGGAGGAGGCGGGGGTTAGTGGCAGCCAGGAGGAGGCGGGGCTAAGTGTCAGCCAAGAGAAGCCTGGGACCAGTCGCAGCCTGACTGAATCTCAGGTTCCTCCCCTCCGCCTTCCATATAAAAGAGCCAGGAAGACGACTCCGAGTCCCATGCAGGATTCTGCGTTCAGGCTGATTCAGGAGGCTTCAGCGTCCCTACGAGCCTTACCCACTCCTGAAGAGGCCTTTGCCTGCATGGCTGCCACCAAACTGCAGGGCATGCAGGAGGGTCAACGCAAGCTCTGTGAGGACCTTCTGTATAAAGTCCTATGTAAGGGGGTGAGTGGGGAACTAACACCCAAGACCGACGTGGTTGAGTTGGACCATCCTCCTCCTCCTGCTGCCACAACTCCACCACCAGAGCCACCGCGTGGAAGGAAGCATGGAAGGAAGACCTGAGAGTGATGACCCTGGGTTCAGTCTGGTCTGACAAAAGCTGCAGTCTCTTGTATGACCACAGCCTGGGGACACAGATGTCATCTGCTGCTTTCCGGATCTCAGGGACTTCTGGACCAGACTGCCCTCCCTTAGATAAGGACTCCTCAGGCCACCAATTTTGCTTTTAAATAGTTGATGTGTGCCCTGGGGGTCCAAGGCTTCACCCACTTCTGCTGTTTCTCCAGCGTTGCCTCCCTCTTTGTTTAGTTGTGAGCCCTTAATAAAAATTTTTTAGGGAAATTCTACTCTCCTGTGTGTGTTTTCATCCAAAAAGGACAGTTTGTTGGTGACAATTCAGGTACATTTCTAACATAAAATGTGAAATTAACAAGGGACAACAACACCAAACAACCTCCTACAGATTAAATAGAACAACATATCAATGGTGTTGTGGGAACTTGACACAAAAAACACACACAAACATTTTCGGGAGTACAAATCAAAATCCCCCCCCAAAAAAACACCCTTCAAAAAAATACAAACACAAAAAAAGAATCTACATTAAAACCAATAAAAAAAAAAAAAATACAAAAAAAAAAATGTTGTCAGATGTGAGAAATCAAAATATATTGAGGGAATCACGATAAATAGTAAAGAAATAAGTTTGTGAGAAGTCTGTGTGAATATGAGCAGCAAAACTACTATATTCTTGTCACATTATAAAGAAGAAGAGAGTGCACTGTATTAAACCATTTTTGACATTGCAGCATGACGAAAGTGCTGTATCCATTGCGAATGCTAAGTTTACCAGAAGGAGCTGTTCCGTGCCGGAATTTCTTCTGAGCATGCGTGGCACTTTGTGCGTCGGTACAGGCCACACACGGTCGGAATTGACGCGATTGGATTTTGTTTTCGGAAAATTTTATCTCCTGCTCTCCAACTTTGTGTGTCGGAAAATACGATGGAAAATGTCCGATGGAGCCCACACATGGTCGGAATTTCCGACAACACGCTCTGATCACACATTTTCCATCGGAAAATCCGACCGTGTGTACGGGGCATTACTCTACAACAGTAGCACCCTTTAAGAGGCAGGTTTGTTTATAGCTTGCGTTAAGAGCTTTAGAGACAAGGTTAACACTTTTCAACAGAATGGTTTATTACGAAAAGGTCAAAGCTGATGCAAATAAAACATTTACAGAAAAAAGATGTTTCAAAAGATAAAGACAATATACAGCCACAAAGAAATAAGGTAGAATTGGAAGGAAGAATACTTGCAATTAATGTCCGAGGGTTGATCAGAGTTTGATCGATGAGCTAAGTAATCGGTTCTTGACTTGGCAGATGTTCCTTCTTGGATGGTAAAAGAAGAACTGACCATTGTCTTGGCATCTCCTCTTTTCTGTCAAATCAAAGGGGGTGTTGACAGCGACCAGTAACCAATCGTCTGGTCATTTTGTTTAGGGGTTGGTTGCTGGGAGGTGTCTACACTCATGACCACGTCCCAGGTAGATTTTGGATACATATTCATATATCTGCATCTATAATGTTTACAGACTGCAAATATCCATATTATTATTCAGCGTGAGATTTCCTTCAAAACAAATCTAAACATGCCATATCTCCAGTGCATAGTCTACTTAGGAGGATTAACCCCTTCCCGCCGAGCGTACGCAGATGTGCGTACTCGGCTTTCTGGGGTTATACTGGGATGATGCCTGCAGCTGCAGGCATCATCCCAGTACCGTTTTTTTACAGCAGGTGATCGGCTTTCTGGGTATAACAACCAATGCAGCTAAAAGCCGCTCGGCTGTTATACCGAAGCAGCGGGAGGTGACGCCCCCCCTCCCGCCGCCTCCCGCCGCCTCCCGCCGCTCTTACCGGGCCTCCCGTTTGATCGGGAGGCCCGATGACCAATTGGCTGCCTCCGGCGGCTGGGGGCGGGCTGGAACGAAGCTGTGGGAGGCTTTGTTCCAGCCTTCTAAGTGTAAACGTGGAATGATGTCATGACGTCACTTCCCGTTCACCCTGCTGCCAATGGCGACGATTTAAAAAAAATATACAGTATTCAGAATCGCAATTTTCAGCGATCTGAATACTTTGAAGTGCAAAGGAGGGATCGGGGTCTTTTAGACCCCCGATCCCTCCATAAAGAGTACCTGTCACAAGGGATGTTTATATTCCTTGTGACAGCAATATAAGTCATCAAATTTTTTTTTTTTTAACGCAATTTATAAATATAAAAATAAATAAAATAAATAAGAAAAAAAATGTTTTAAAGCGCCCCCATCCCCGCGAGCTCACGCAGCAAAGAAAACGAGCCTGCATATGTAAACGGTGTTCAAATCACACATGTGAGGTATTGCCGCGATCATCGGAGCAAGTGCAATAATTCTAGCACTAGACCTCCTCTGTAACTCTAACCTGGTAACTGTAAAAAAATTTAAAGCGTCGCCTATGGAAATTCTTAAGTACCGTAGTTTGTCGCCATTCCACGAGTGCGTGCAATTATAAAGCATGACATTATTTGGTATCTATTTACTTGGCGTAACATCATCTTTCACATTATAGAAAAAAATTGGGGTAACTTTACTGTTTGTTTTTTTTTAAATTCCTGAAAGTGTCCCTTTTCCCAAGAATTTGCATTTAAAACACCGCTGCACAAATACAGTGTGATATAAAATATTGCAACAATCTCCATTTTAATCTCTAGATTCTCTGCTAAAACATATATATATAATGTTTGGGGGTTCTAAGTAATTTTCTAGCAAAAAATATGGATTTTAACTTGTAAACACCAAATTTCAAAAATAGGCTTAGTCATGAAAGGGATAAGGGGTACCAGTGGTTTCCCATATGACCTGACACAGGGGTGTCTGGACCTGAAATGTTACAAATTATCTGAGGAAACTAAATATGTCCATACTATGGCTGTGCTATTACTAAGTCAGAATTATGAAACATGCTGAAATTTCATACTTATTCCACTGTTTTAAGCTGGATGTGTATTCAGACATTTTACAACCGGGGCCTGTTGGGTCTCTGAATGGAGAGGGTGACAGTTTTACGACAGGTCTGAACATTCTGCCCTTTCAATAGGCTGTTTTTATGGATCTAGCCTGGTTCTACTTTCTCTGTTGAGATAACCTTTTCTTTTGAATTTAAAAAGCTTTGAATTCCTAACACAAGGGAAGAGGGAGGAGGGAGTTTAGATTTCTCTGTAATGTACACGGTTAGCCAAGCTTTCATGGCTGCGTTCCAAACAACATGGCATCTAGCTACAGCGTTTCATGTCCAGTATGTGATATTGTTACAGGGGGTATTTTTTGGGAACACCTTATGTAAGGGAGCATGCTGATGGGGACAGCTGATGTAATCGAGCACTCTGGTGTGGAAAACTGATCTGGCACAGCTGCAGGAAGAAGATGCAGACAGTGCTGGTGGGGGACCACTAAAGAATAGGTAAGGGACCACTCTGTGCAATATCGTGTAAGTATAAACCTCTTTTTTATTTTAAGGAAAAAAAATGCCCACTTTAATGTTGTAACTGAAAATTTACATAAAATATTGTTGAAATGTTACGGAAAGTGTACATTTCTCAATTTTAAAAGACATACAATGACTGCTTCCTATCTGAATCATAGCACAAACATACGTTTTGGACCTTGGCTGGAAGAAAATTTCCTCTTTGGATTTTAATTCATTACCCTGGAATAGTATTTTTGAATCCACCTTTATGGAACACTAAAAATAAATGTTTTTCATGATCTTCACAGAATGACATAAAATAATTTAATTAGTGTGGTTTCTTTGAAAAGTGTTACTAAGTAACACACTAGTGCTTCTACCTGAAACTGAGAAAATCATTGTCCCTGATTAATGTGAAACTGTAACATAAATACATAATAATAAATTAATATACCCATCTAATCACATCAGAGAAGGAGGCTCCTCTCTGTCTGCAGTCTCGCCTATCTCTTTCCCACTCTCTATGCTGTACTCCACCTCTCCACCAATCACAGCACCAACACGGGAGAGGTAGAGGAATCCAAAGCTGGAAATCAAAGCCCAGTAATACGTAGCAAAGAGCTACATTTTATCTTCTCAAAAATGTTATCTCAAGAATAATTTGTACAGAAAAGTGCCACATTAAAGAAGAACTTTGGTCATAAAAAGTTAAGCTACAAATACTACAGCTGCTGACTTTTAACAAACAGACACTTGTCAATCCAGGTGTCCAGCTCTATTTTTTATGGAGCCTATCCTTCACCATGAATTCCCGGTGTCACCATTGTGGATGTGGGAGCTGGCTGTGACTTCCTGATATCCCACAGCTGGCTCCCCACTGTGCATGCACAAGATCAAATGGTACTTCCAGACAGATCTCACAGTCTCCTGGGACATGAAGGTATGCGATAAGGTGCTGTATCAAATACTGCATTTGAAAGTGACACTTCAAGCATTGTTAACATAGTTGAAATAATACATTCTCCTATGTAATTTTAACAACTGTTTCATAAAGAGAACTAAGTAGGTGAAAAATTGTGTAGCGGGAGATTGACTCATTATGGACTTTAACAGCAGAAAATTTAAGTGAAAACGTAAATGTGTAAATGGCAACAGTGCTACTTTTATTAGTACTACTACTAATAAAAGTGCCGCTGTTGCCTTTTACACATTTACACTTTCACCTACATTTTCTGACGCTAAAGTCCAAGGGGGTCAATCGCCCTCTGCACTTTGGTGCACTCCATATGTATTGTTCTTTGGATGTTGGCAGTTTTATACACCCAACCCCAAATACCACTAATCACTTTCAGTTCTGAACCAAAAGCTTTGGGCATGCTTGAGTTTCATGTTTTCCTAGATAGGCCAGAGTTCAGTGACAGGATGTGACCTTGTATGGCATGAAAGTGAATTGATTTGGACATTAAATCTATGACTGTAATCCAAAATGAACAAGGTTGGAACACATTTTTCTACACATATTAGTATTGGTATTTAGAGCAGGAATACACACTGTAGGTTTTGAAAGATTGGTGTTTCATTTCAGTAACATGTTAATTTTGTCCTGTTGTTATTATTCAGGAGGTGCATCCAAAGCAATAGGATTGTTACAAAGTATGAAACAGAGAGTATGACTGAGCACACTTCAATAACAAGCCTAAAACTTCCTTTTTATTAAAAATCTTTAACCAGATTGAATGATTGTTGATGCTTAAAATATATAGGCTTAGAGGATGTAAATCCTGGTTGGTTATATTAAGCAGACAATCTCACCTGCACAGACTTTTGTTAATTGTACATGGTATATGGAATTGCTATCACGGTTTTTAACCTGAGTCTCGACAAAGTGCCAGCAGGCATGAAACAGCTGTTGACTTTGTGCACCTCCTATGTCTTTTTCTCTTGCTATTTATAAGTACAATGTATAAAGATCTCTTTGCTTGGTAAACCTTGATACACTTTAGCAGGATTGCTTTGTATTTCATCAGTCCAGTGTAGTGGAAAGGGTTGTGAATTGATGGATTATGCAATCCCTTCATGTTCGTTTTTCCTCTCCTGGGTCTTTGATATAAAATAAATAAATAAATAAAAATAATATAGCATATCCAATTGTGACGCAAGTCATATTGTAATTGCATGTTATTAAAAATTACCTTTCATTTTCAATCTGCAGCTCTGTCATTTTCTGTAAAACGCAATGCAATATGGCTACTCTGTGTACAGAACCCCCCTCCCCCGCCCCCCAGAAACATAATTTTCTGCTGTGTGATTGGCTTACTGATTTTCCTAGAAGTATACACTAAGACACAAGTCAGATTTTTGGCATCCCCTGCAAGAAAAATTGCATTTTTGGTAAGTTACTCCCAATAGGAAATCACGTCTATAGGGATACAGACCCAGCAGTTTTCCTCATTAGATCCCTACAGCTGCAGAAGTTGGTTGACAATAATGAAACATCTCCTATTAGACTCACTGAGCACAGGGGCATGGAGGAACAAACAGTGATTTCTTCAGAATAACATAAATAAAGGTAGGAATCTGCAACAAAGTTTGTTAAAATCCCTGCAATGTACATAGATCACCCAGAGGGGAATGTTTTTTTCTCAACAAAAGTGGAGTTACGCTTTAAGCCTCCTAGTGTTGATGTTATGAAACAACATCAATGTTAAATTAAAAAGCAGTATCATTGATTTCCGAATGGCAAAAATATCTGCTTGATGATGCAATCAAGGAGCCTTACTTATACATTTTTAGTGAATCGAAGCAAACACAAATATAATTAAATCTTGCCCAAAAAGAAAAGCTGTAAGGAAGGATTGCTTCCTGTGCATATAGTCAGTGTTTATCTGGTGCTCCAGATAGAGTAATCCTTAGGGGTATAGTCTGTGGCTGCAATAGCTGGATGGTGATGTATGCATAGAAAGGGGTTTTACGGTTTAAAAAGGAAGGCAGCCATCTTTCAGAGTGTGTCCAGAACCCTGCAAGACATGTAAGGAAAAAACAGGGAGGGGGAGGCGCCGACCTGAGTGTAGTATTAAAATGATGACTTTAAGGCATCATTCTCATGAGGCGGATCCGCTGCCTTGGAGTCCGCCTCTGTCTGCCAGCTCAGCGGGAGATCTCTCCATTGATCTCCGCTGAGCCGGCGGATGACAGGTCTCTCTCTGCTCACTGAGCAGGGAGGGGCTTGTCAAGCGCCGCTGGTTAATATGGAGAGATTGGACGTAAACGGACAGCATGTCCGTTTTCATCAGATCTCATCCGATCCGATCCACCAGGGATGGATGCGAACGTAGGGCCATCCGTCTGATTTTAGCGGATTGGACTGGGTCGGATGTCAGCGGACATGTCACTGTTGACATCCATCGCTCCATAGACTAGCATGGAGCGCCTGTTCAGGTCCGCCAACAAAACTGACAGGCGGACCTGAATGGTCCGACAGTGTGAAAGGGGCTTTATAGGATAAGATTAAAAACACTTACAAGATGATAGAAGATGCATGCTCATCAAAGTAAAGTGCAGCCCTGGCATTCCACATGGCTTTGTGGGTCCCACCGCTGTTCTGGATAGCTTGAAAGGATTGAGCAGCTGGTTGGAATGGATCACAGTGTTTGTCCAGGAGCAAAGGAACCAAGCAGCTCCACACAGACCAGCATGGACCGTGGAACAGGAAGTGATGTCACCGGCGTCTGATTGAACACTGTGATCCATTCCAGCCCGCTGCTTAAACCTTTCCAGCTATCCAGAACAGCGGTGGGACCCACAGAGCCATGTGGAATGCCAGGACTGCACTTTACTATGATGAGCTTGCATCTTCTATCATCTTGTAAGTTTTTTTAATCTTATCCTATTAAAGTCATCATTTTAATACTACACTCAGGTCGGCGCCTCCCCTCCCTGTTTTTTCCCTACATGCTTCCTGTGCATAGGGACAGGCTAATTCATATTCCCTTACACGCACATAGGAAATGTGCTCATGCTCAAGCTTGTTCACACATGCAGCCTGTACCTGTCTGCTGTCACCAGTGAGAGTCTGCTCCTGTCTCCTGGCATCCACCTGGAACTCCTGCTCCGCTATGGTATATTGACGGTTTTCCCCTGCTTGATCCAGAGAGTCCGTCCAACCCTGCTGCTTGCAAGACCAAAAGTCAATCGTGCCACTTTGTACTTCTACACCACCTGTCTGCTCTATTAGGGGTTCTGAGTCAGAGGTGTAAGAGAAGCCTTCCTCTTCATGTCAGACGCTTCTACCAGGTACGTGACAAAAGCCCAATTATTAACTGTGCTACCCTATGCAAAAATGCTGAAAAGAAAAAAAAACATGCAGAGTAAAAATGTTAGTTAACATTTACTCAGATTCCATAATGCAGTCAGTGCAAGATTTATAAGGGAGCAAAAGGAGCAATTGTCCCAGGATTGTGTGGCAGGATTTCTTGCCTTGTTTACAATGAACAAGTGGGTGGGACAAGGGAAAAGTTTGGAAAACGTTGGAAGGTGCCAGACAACAGCCCCAACCCCATTGTGAGGGATTGAAGTTAATGACCAGCAACGATGAGTCGAGTGAGAAACATGAGAGAGAAGCTCACTCCTCTACTTGACCTTGGTTGGATCAAGGGGAGAATCTGACACTGCAAACTTGAATAGGGTAAAACTTTGTTAGCAAGTTTACCCAAAATTAGAAGATTGGTCAAATTTGGGACAGGCATGGGTTTTTTAAAAATACATTTCTGTTCACTTTTTTTTTGTCATATAATTTAATTTATACGTTGAGGAGCCCCCAACTTGAAGTGCCCCAGGCCCCCCAAGGTCTAAATCTGGCACTGACTGCAGTACTGCAAACTATAGTCACAGGAGTGCCTAGGCACACTCACATACCAGCATGTATATTGTAGTTTCTCAGGAGGAATTCCAGACAAAAGGTAGATTTTCAGAGCACTGCACAATAATATTTACATTTTTTTGTATAACATAACAGCAGGTAATGGGCTTTCAGTTCCTCAAAGGTACCGTCCCTCGCCAACTGCCCCTGTTGTGTATCCTGGGCTCTGCCTTCCCACCTGCGAAATGGTGACCAGCATGATGGGTGTCAATGGGAAGAAAGGGGAGTGGTGCGCTTATTCAATATAGTGTATCAGAAAATAAAATAAACAAAACTAAAATAAAATGAAAAAAAAGTCCAAGTAATGCCCAATTGTAGGAATCAGTTTATATAGAGATGGATATCTCATAAACAGTAGCTTGATAGGAGGAAAACAAAGCATCAATCCAACATCGATTGTAAATTTTATAGATTGGCCGCTCACCTCCAACAAACCAACACATCTTGGCGGTACATGTGTCTAAGTGCCATTCACACAAGAAGTATTTATGCTTTGGAGAAAGCTTTTCTCTCTATATATAGAACTACCCATTGGTGAGAGCATGATGTGTTGGTGCTAAAATTCCATGCAGCATTTCATCTTCGCTTGGGACCTGAATGTCTTCACAGATCCACCAGCAGGATTCCCCATTCGCTGTCTGATGAGCCTTGTTTGACCTTTTGGTCATTGTTGGAGGTGAGCGGCCAATCTATAAATTTCACAATCAATGTTGGATTGATGCTTTGTTTTCCTCCTATCAAGCTACCATTTATGAGATATTTATCACTATATAAACGGATTCCTACCATTGGGCTTTACTTGGACTTTTTATGCATTTTATTTTATTTTTGTTTATTTTATTTTCTGGTACACTATATTGAATAAGCGCACCACTCCCCTTTCTTTTTCCTTGTCAAAAGAAGTTTATTGAGTATACAATGTTATAAAGATACATAAAGTAAGTTTACAAGGATCTATAAAGTAAGCTCATTGTTTTACAGTAGGGTTTATATAGGTAAATATCATGAAATTTCAAATATTAAACATTGGGTTCACGTAAACCTAAATTAAAGATATATATCATTTCCTTAGTTACATTTGTAGGTATTTAAATGATTTATACCTACTATACATATTGTTTACAAGTAGAGTGTATATAGGTCAAATAAATTCTGATAATAAGCTTTAATCGTAAGGTGGAGAAAAGGAAAGAGAAAGAAGAAAAAGGGTTGAAAGGTAGAGGTATGGTCCACAAGGTTGTCCCGCTCGTCAGTATATTATTCTTTTTAGTTCTCTTTGAAGCCTTAGAATGGGTGTCTCTGTAAGTCATTTAATCTGTTACCATGGCAACAGGACAGAGTCATTGAAGTTTGACAGGAACTGTTGTTTTATCCAAGGATGCCAAAGTTTTTCAAATTTTGGAATTTGATTTTGATTGATGGCTACCAGTTTGAAGCTGTGGAGCTTGGTGTAAGTGGAGCTGGATTAAGTGGGAGTTAAAAACAAGTGTTAGAATATACAAGTCTTGCTGTCTGTTGGTGTGTGTTGCTGTCTGTTGGTGTGTGTTGCTGTCTGTTGGTGTGTGTTTGCTGTCTGTTGGTGTTTGCTGGGTTGCATTTTGGGGACTTTTCCTTTTAGTTTTTAATTTGCCTTTTGCTGTCACTTTTTAAATAGCTTTTTTTTTTTTTTCTTGTTTCATCAGTCTATCAATTAAGGGGTGTGGTTAATTGCTCACAGGTGCCTATTTAACTTGTTGTAGGACTCAGTCTGAACGTGCTCAGTTTGAAGCTGTGGAGCTTGGTGTAAGTGGAGCTGGATTAAGTGGGAGTTAAAAACAAGTGTTAGCATATACAAGTCTTGCTGTCTGTTGGTGTGTGTTACTGTCTGTTGGTGTGTGTTGCTGTCTGTTGGTGTGTGTTGCTGTCTGTTGGTGTGTGTTGCTGTCTGTTGGTGTGTGTTGGTGTGTGTTGCTGTCTGTTGGTGTGTGTTGCTGTCTGTTGGTGTGTGTTGCTGTCTGTTGGTGTGTGTTTGCTGTCTGTTGGTGTTTGCTGGGTTGCATTTTGGGGACTTTTCCTTTTAGTTTTTAATTTGCCTTTTGCTGTCACTTTTTAAATAGCTTTTTTTTTTTTTTTTTTTTCTTGTTTCATCAGTCTATCAATTAAGGGGTGTGGTTAATTGCTCACAGGTGCCTATTTAACTTGTTGTAGGACTCAGTCTGAGCGTGCTCAGTTTGAAGCTGTGGAGCTTGGTGTAAGTGGAGCTGGATTAAGTGGGAGTTAAAAACAAGAGTTTAAAACAGGAGGTTATAACAGGGGTCATAGTACCTGTGTAGTGTGAGTATCTGAGTGTTGTCTGAGTAGTGTGTGTGGATCGTTAGTACTTGTGTATTGTGTACCTGTGTATTGTCTTGTCGTGTACCTGTGTATTGTCTTGAGTACTAGTGCCAGGAAGCTAGTTGTTAGGTAATTTGGACAGGGTAAAATCCCCAAATCCTCACCAAATTTAATAGGTACGATGCCCGGCGGGTGTGGAGAGGCGACTCTTTGTACATCTTGCCGCATGTATGCGTTCCTTGATCATCCGATCGAGGGCGAATACTGCTGTGCAAAATGTAAGCACATTGTTTCCCTGGAAGCCCAGGTTCTGAATCTGGGGAAGCAACTGTCAGCACTAAGAAGTCCCTCCATACTGAAGGTGAGCCAGGAACGTACACGGCAGGTGCCGGCAGGGGCCAGCACAGAGGCGGGTGGAGACAAAGAGGTGCAGGCACTAGCAAAGAGTAGATGGGTGACAGTCAGGAGGGGTAGAGGGGGAAGTGCCAGGGAGGCCGATCCAGAACTGGAGCATCCCAATAAGTACGCTCCATTGAGTGACATTGGTGTAACCAGTCAGGGACCAGCACTGCTGGAGATGAGGGACTCTCCTAGCTGCCAGGGGAAGAACTCCTCCAGTGAGAGTGGGGGGGCAGCAAAGGGAAAGGAAAGGCAGATTCTGGTGGTAGGGGACTCAATTCTTAGAAGGACAGAGAGGACAATCTGTAACCAAGACCTGAAGCGCCGAACAGTATGTTGTCTACCGGGCGCTCGGGTTCGGCACATCACGGATCTTGTGGACAGATTACTGGGAGGGGCTGGGGAAGACCCGGCTGTCATGGTGCACGTTGGCACCAATGACAAAGTCAGAGGCAGATGGAGTGTCCTAAAGAACGATTTTAGGGACTTAGGAGCTAAATTGAGGAAAAGGACCTCCAAGGTAGTGTTCTCAGGAATACTACCGGTACATCGAGCCACACCAGAGAGGCAGAGGGAGATTAGGGAAGTAAACAAGTGGTTGAAGAGCTGGTGTAGTAAGGAGGGGTTTGGGTTCCTGGAGGACTGGGCCGACTTCTCAGTCAGTAACCGGTACTATAGAAGGGACGGACTGCACCTAAATGAGAAGGGTGCAGATCTGCTGGGAATGAAGATGGCCAAAAAGTTAGAGGGGTTTTTAAACTAGGCGATGGGGGGGAGGGTCCAGAGACAGTGATAGCCAGCGCGGAAGATATTCCAGAGGGTAGTATTGGGGGCATTAGTGGTAGGTTAACCAAAGCACAAAAACACAAGGTGAGTATAGTAGCAAGTCCAAGTTGCAATCTTGAAACACCCAATACGAGGACAATATGCGACCGGTCTAAACTATGTGGCATGTTCACCAATGCCAGGAGCCTGGCGGACAAGATGGGTGAACTAGAGATACTGTTGTACAAGGAGGATTTGGATTTTGTGGGAATTTCAGAGACCTGGTTCAACAGCTCTCATGATTGGCTGGCAAACATTCAAGGGTATACCCTATACCGCAAGGACAGAGAGGGTAAAAAAGGGGGAGGGGTATGCCTATATATCAAGAATAATGTACAAGTGAATGTGAGAGATGACATCACTGAGGGGGCTAGGGAGGAGGTGGAATCTTTATGGGTAGAGCTCCAAAGGGATGAAGCTAAGGGGAAAATAATACTGGGAGTATGCTATAGGCCCCCTAACCTGAGGGAGGAAGTGGAGACGGATCTCCTATCACAAATTGGATTAGCAGCAAGGATGGGAAGTGTTATCATAATGGGGGATTTTAATTATCCAGACATAGACTGGGCGGAGGGAACCGCGCATTCATTTAAGGCTCGCCAGTTCCTTAGTGTCTTGCAGGACAATTTTATGGGTCAGATGGTAGACGCACCAACTAGAAATAAAACATTACTAGATCTACTGATTACCAACAATACAGACCTGATAACAGATGTGGAAATACGGGGCAATTTAGGTAACAGCGATCACAGGTCAATTAGTTTCAGTATAAATCACACAAATAGGAGACATGAAGGGAACACAAAGACACTGAATTTCAAAAGAGCCAACTTCCCTAAACTACAAACCTTGCTAAAAGGCATAAATTGGGATAAAATATTAGGAACAAAGAATACGGAGGAGAGATGGGTTTGCTTTAAGAGCATATTAAATAAGGGCATTAGCCAATGTATCCCATTGGGTAATAAATTTAAAAGAGCGAACAAACATCCTGGATGGCTTAACTCCAATGTAAAAATGCATATAAAAGCAAAGGAGAAGGCCTTCAAAAAATACAAGGTTGAGGGATCATCCACAGCATTCAGAATTTATAAAGAATGCAATAAGAAATGTAAGGGTGCAATTAGGATGGCTAAGATAGAACATGAAAGACACATAGCGGAGGAGAGTAAAAAAAATCCCAAGAAATTCTTTAAGTATGTAAACAGTAAAAAAGGGAGGACAGACCATATTGGCCCCATAAAGAATGAGGAAGGACATCTGGTTACAAAGGATGGGGAGATGGCAAAGGTATTGAATTTTTTCTTCTCCTCAGTCTTCACGAGTGAATCGGGGGGCTTCAGTAACCAAAACTGCAGTGTTTATCCTCATGACACAACACAGGAAGCACCTACATGGTTAACAGAGGACGGAATTAAAATTAGACTTGAGAAACTTAACATTAATAAATCACCGGGACCAGATGGCTTGCATCCGAGGATACTTAGGGAACTCAGTCAGGTGATTGCCAGACCGTTGTTCCTAATTTTTACAGACAGTCTATTGACTGGAATGGTACCAGCTGATTGGAGAAAAGCCAATGTAGCACCAATATTTAAAAAGGGCCCAAAAAACATCCCTGGGAATTACAGACCAGTTAGCCTAACATCAATAGTATGTAAACTCTTGGAGGGGATGATAAGGGACTATATACAAGATTTTAGTAATAAGAATGATATCATTAGCAGTAATCAGCATGGATTCATGAAGAATCGTTCTTGCCAAACCAATCTATTAACCTTCTATGAGGAGGTGAGTTGCCATCTAGATAAAGGAAGGCCCGTAGACGTGGTGTATCTGGATTTTGCAAAAGCATTTGACACAGTTCCCCATAAACGTTTACTGTACAAAATAAGGGGCGTTGGCATGGACCATAGGGTGAGTACATGGATTGAAAACTGGCTACAAGGGCGTGTTCAGAGGGTGGTGATAAATGGGGAGTACTCAGAATGGTCAGGGGTGGGTAGTGGGGTTCCCCAGGGTTCTGTGCTGGGACCAATCCTATTTAATTTGTTCATAAACGACCTGGAGGATGGGATAAACAGTTCAATCTCTGTATTTGCAGACGATACTAAGCTAAGCAGGGCAATAACTTCTCCGCAGGATGTGGAAATCTTGCAAAAAGACCTGAACAAATTAATGGGGTGGGCGACTACATGGCAAATGAGGTTCAATGTAGAAAAATTTAAAATAATGCATTTGGGTGGCAAAAATATGAATGCAATCTATACACTGGGGGGAGAACCTCTGGGGGAATCTAGGATGGAAAAGGACCTGGGGGTCCTAGTGGATGATAGGCTCAGCAATGGCATGCAATGCCAAGCTGCTGCTAATAAAGCAAACAGAATATTGGCATGCATTAAAAGGGGGATCAACTGCAGAGATAAAACGATAATTCTCCCGCTCTACAAGGCTCTGGTCCGCCCGCACCTGGAGTATGCTGTCCAGTTCTGGGCACCAGTCCTCAGGAGGGACGTACTGGAAATGGAGCGAGTACAAAGAAGGGCAACAAAGCTAATAAAGGGTCTGGAGGATCTTAGTTATGAGGAAAGGTTGCGAGCACTGAACTTATTCTCTCTGGAGAAGAGACGCTTGAGAGGGGATATGATTTCAATTTACAAATACTGTACTGGTGACCCCACAATAGGGATAAAACTTTTTCGCAGAAGAGAGTTTAATAAGACTCGTGGCCACTCATTACAATTAGAAGAAAAGAGGTTTAACCTTAAACTACGTAGAGGGTTCTTTACTGTAAGAGCGGCAAGGATGTGGAATTCCCTTCCACAGGCGGTGGTCTCAGCGGGGAGCATTGATAGCTTCAAGAAACTATTAGATAATCACCTGAATGACCGCAATATACAGGGATATGTAATGTAATACTGACACATAATCACACACATAGGTTGGACTTGATGGACTTGTGTCTTTTTTCAACCTCACCTACTATGTAACTATGTAACTATGTATCTTAGCATGGGACATCGTATTATTCATTCTGTGAATTGTTTCTGCTAGTACCAGTGTAGGAGATTTCCATGCCTTGGCCACTGTTTGTTTTGCAGCCGTTATTAGTTGGATCATAAGTTTGAATTGAGAGAGTGTTAACCATTCCGGTTTTAGATTAAGTAAAGTTAAATATGGATCTGGTTGTATTATTTTTTTAAATATTTTAGATGCAATCATGAAGACTTCCTTCCAGAAGGTTTGGATTACTGGGCACGTCCACCATATGTGTAAATATGTGCCTATTTCTGGGCATCCTCGAAAACAAAGAGCTGAGGTATTAGGTGAATATTTTGCCACTCTAGCGGGTACAAGGTATCAGCGAGTTAGGACTTTATAATTTGTCTCCAGTGCTAAGATGTTGGGTGAAGATGACTTAGATGTGAGCCATATGTTAGACCAGTCCGTGTCTTCTAAAGTTCGTCCCAGGTCCTCCTCCCACCTCTGAACGTAAGAGGGTCTATTAAGATTTGCTACTCCATATAATTGATTATAAAGTGATGAAATTGTACCTTTAGCAAATGGATCTTTTGTACAGATTGATTCAAAAATGGATAGTTGGGATAATGGTGTATCCCCCTTTAGGAATGGTGTATAGAAATTTTTGATTTGGAGATATCTAAATATCTCAGAGTTTGGTAGATCATATTTTTCTCTAAGCGATGGGAATGAAAGGAATGATTTAGATGCTATGAAGTCATTTAGTGTCTGAATGCCTGATGTTGTCCAAGCTTTAAAAGAATTTGGGTAGATCCATGCCGGATAAAAGGCCGGATTTCTGATAAAAGAAAGGAGAGGATTGTGTGGAGATTGTAACTGATATTTGGTTTTTAGTTTATCCCAGAGAGATAAGAAGTGTTTAGTTATGGGATTATGAATTTTAAAGCGGTCTTTAGGATCAAGCCATAATAAATTTGATATTAATAGAGGGTCATTTTCTGAAGCCTCTATAAATACCCATAATGGGATTTCCTGTTTTGCATGGTATTTGGACAGACTGGCCAAATGTGCTGCTCTGTAGTAGTTAGTAAAATTAGGGTATCCCAGGCCTCCTTTATTTTTGGGAAGATGTAGTGTGTGTATAGGTATACGTGGTTTAGAAGAGCCCCATATAAACGAAGTTGCTCTTTTTTGTACTATTCTCAAAAAATAGGAAGGAATTGGAATAGGGAGGATTCTGAATAGATAAAGCAATTTGGGTAGAATAGTCATTTTGATTGCATTAATCTTCCCTATCCAGGATAAAGGAAGTTGCGACCATTGTTTTATTAGATTTGTGATCTGTCTTAATACAGTAGGATAATTGGTTGAGAATAAGTCAGAATGAGATGCTGTTAAATGAATTCCAAGATATGGGATTGATTTTTCTGCCCATGTGAATGGGAGTGCAGCCCTAGCCAGGATCAATTCCATGTTTGTGAGTGAAATATTAAGCACTAGGCATTTCTTAGGATTAATCATAAGGCCGGATAGGGCTGCAAATCCATCAAGAGCTGGTATTAAGTTAGGACCAGAGACCTGTGGTGATGATAGAAAAAGTAATATATCGTCTGCAAACATACATCATTTGTGTGTAATACCTCCTACTTCAATGCCAGTTATAGTTTGGTTTGTTCTGATGTATTGGGCCATGGGTTCGAGTATAAGGGCAAATAATAAGGGAGATAATGGGCAACCCTGTCGGGTACCTCTTTCGATATTAAAGGCTTCAGATTTGTATCCAGCATATTTTATATAGGCTTTGGGTTTATTATATAATGCTTTGATCCATGTTAAAAAGTGGGGTCCAAAACCCCATTTTTGTAATGAATATTGCATATATTGCCAGGATACTGTGTCAAATGCCCTCTTAATATCGAGAGATAGAAAACATAAAGGGATTTTCCGTTTTTTAGCAATATGTGCCAATAACACTGCCCTGCGTATATTATCGCCTGCCTGTCTATTTGGCATGAAGCCTACTTGATCTCTATGTATTAATTTTCCTATAATGCTATTGAGGTGTTTTGCTATTATTTTTGCTAATAATTTAATATCGAGGTTTAACAGAGAGATAGGCCGATAATTCACACAGGAAGTATCATCAGAAAGGGGTTTTGGGATCATACAAACAATTGCCATTAGTGTTTCTTGCCGAAAAGAATGTCCATCTAGAAGTTTGTTAAAAGTTTCAGTGAGAATGGGAGAGAGTATTTCTGAGAATGTTTTATAGTATAAAGCCGAGTAGCCGTCTGGGCCTGGTCTTTTGTTAAGTTTTAGGTCTTTTATGGCGTTAGCAACTTCATCTATAGTTATAGGCTCATCCAAACTGCTTTTTTGATTCTGAGATAACTCAGGTAAGGTTATTTTTGAGAAGAAGGATTCAGCCTCTGTAGGATTAAATTCATTGTTTGTCTTGTATAAAGTTGCGAGATGTGAGTGAAATTTATGGACTATTTTAACTGGATTACAAGTATAAACATTTTTTGATAATTTCAAACGTATTGGTTTGAAAGATTTGTTAGTTGAATTTAATGCCCGAGCCAAATATGTACCTGGTTTGTTTGTATTCATGTAGAAATTGTGTTTGGAGCGTTTGAGGGATTTATCAACTGACTCAGTGAGAAATAGATCGTATTCCAATCTAGATTTTTCCAGATGAGATTTTGTACTCTGAGATGGATTATCTTGGAATGATATGTAGGCTGCATTAAAATTGAGTTCTAGTTTTTTTGCTAGATTTTTGCGTTCCCGTTTAAATAGTGCCATTTGTCTTTGTATTGTACCACGCAAGACAGGCTTATGAGCTTCCCACAGTGTTATTGGGGAGATGTCTGTTGTATTATTAATTGATATGTATTCCTTTAAAGCTTGTTCAATGGCCCTCTGATGTAGTGGGTGTTTGAGCATTATGTCCGGTAAGTACCACGTTGGGTCATGCGCTTTTGGTATGGCTGAGGCTATAGTAGTGTATACTGCATTATGGTCAGACCACGGAATCGGAATTATATCTGATGCAATAATTTCTGGTATCATTCCTATTGTTAGAAAAATATGATCTATTCTGGTGAAGGTTTGATGAGGGTGCGAGAAATAAGTGAATTTCTTTTTCATTGGGTTACTTTCTCTCCACGAATCTACCAGATTGTATTTGGAAAGAAGTTGAGAAAAAGGTAATCTAGAGGTTATTTTGGATGGTGTAAAAGGTGATTTATCTAGAAATGGGAGGAGGACCTGGTTCGAATCCCCACACATTATCACTGTTCCTATTTTGTGTGTATTAATCACTTGTAATATATGTGAGAGGAATGGTGTAGGTTGTTTGTTAGGAGCGTAGTAGGAAATCACCGTGATTGCTGTATCCATTATATAACCCATGAGTATCAGGTATCTACCTTCTGGGTCTTTAATTTCTGATGATAAGGTGAATGGTGTGGATTGGTGAAATGCAATTAGAGTTCCCCTTTGCTTGGTACAGGCAGAAGCCATGTAAATTTGTTGATAAAAAGGAGAAATATATTTTGGAGTAGAATCTTTGGTGAAGTGTGTTTCTTGGAGGCATACTATGTGAGCCTTCTTGTTATGGAAAGTACGGAAGGCTTTGGTCCTTTTTTGAGGGACATTTATTCCCTGAACATTCAGGGAAAGTATATTCAGTGGTGCCATGGCAACAGATCAAATAGTTTTGACTTACTTTTTGTTATGCAGAGCTGACTGCGCAGATCAACCTGTGTGGACTGAAGAGATGAAAAGATAGAAAAGAAACCAGTGAATTCTGGAGTAGAGAGTAAACAAAAAACATATGAGATTAGATGATACATTGTATAAATTATTTTTTGCAAGTAATCACAATTTACCCGTGAAAGAGAATAAATATCTCTCTCAGGGGAATAAGTGCCTTCGTCACACTCCCACATAATATGGTTGGGAGAATGAGGAGGGCTATTGGGGGTACACGGATCTTCCGCTTACAGGAGAGAAGTGCTATGTCAAAAGACATCAAAATGATGTTTCATTAATTGGAGTGCAGAATATAGTTTTTGTTGAAATTATTTATTCCAGGGTGGTTGTATATGGTTAGTCTTGCCCTAGGCTAAATAATTCAGTTAGAAAGGTACTGTTAATAACTTTGGTATTGATGAAGATAGTTTGAATTATTTTGGGATTTTAACCCTTTTAGAGTAAACAATTACATATTTTATTCATATGTAACTGTTTAGATATGTTAACTCATAAAATTGAGGTTGTATTGCTTCAGATTAGAATAAACAAAAACATAATTCTAGGAACTAGTTAGGTAATAATATATTTGTTTTAAGAAAAGAAAGAAAAAGCTTCCATTACTTTTGGATTATTGAACATATTTGTCCTAAAAAGTAATAAATCTATTGTTATTACCTGATAATATATAACTGAACAAGAATTTCCTTATTTCACTTATATATTCTAAGGCTATATGAATCAGAAGTAATAAGAAATATAACTGGAATGTAACATGATCCCACACAGTGTGTGACTATCAGAATGCAGTTATATTCAGTTATAAATACAGATTTTTTATAGAGAACCATCTCTTAGTATAATAAATGAAGATATATCAGGAATTAGGATGTCAGTCCATTGAATCTTCTTGGTCCATGGATGATGTGGCATAACGGCCTCTTTTGTGAGAATGATGATTCCCATTTTGTTCTGAAATTTTCTGGGTGCTGCCTGAAGGTGAAGATGATGCCATTCTTCTGCGTGTGGGAGAGTTGCTGCTTGTGGGTTCTGTCAGATTTAATTTTAAAAGGGTCTGTTGTAGTTCATCTGCTGATCTGCTTCTGTAAATTGTACCTTGGTAGTTAAATCTGACTGAAAAGGGGAAGCCCCATTGATACATAATGTTGTGGCATTGCAGTTCCATTAGTTGGGGTTTCATGGATCGTCTTTTAGTAATAGTAAGTTGGGATAGGTCAGCAAAAATTTGATAATTGTGTCCTTGAAAATTAAGTTCCTTTTTTTCTCTTGCAGCAATTAGTATTTGTTCTTTCGTTCTGTAATAATGAAATTTTGTGATTATATCACGTGGGGGTCCATCTTTCTTTTTGGCTGTGAGGGCTCTGTGTACTCTATCCAGTTCTAAACGTTCAATAGGGATTTCTGGCTTTAGTTCTTGTAATAGAGCAGTAATAGTAGATTGCAGGTCTGTCACAGTTTCAGGTATTCCCCTTATGCGCAAGTTTGAACGTCTGGCTCTATTTTCGTAATCTTCGAGCTTAGTTTGAAGTATTAAATTCTCTTCTTTTAATTGTTCCAATTCTGTTATATTTTCTTGGGTTGAAATTTCAATTTCATCTATTTTTATTTCTAAGGCTGCGGTGCGGTTTCCCAGCTCTCTTATTTCTTTGGTTAGGCTTTTTGTTATTTGGTCTGAGGTTTGTTTTAAAGCCTTATGAAGCATCTTTTCAAATTGTAATAATATTACTGGGGATGCTGAGGAGGCTTGTGGAGAAGTTTGTGAGAGGATTTGTTCTGTATCTGACTCAAATGGAGAGTGTTGCTGTGACATTTTCTGTCTGTGAGAGCTCCCTGATGCTGTATATTGTGAGGTGACTGGAGCTGCTTTAGTTGCAGTGAGTGCCTGTGAGCTCTTTGTGAGGTGATTTTTATTTTTGCCACGGTTTCCTCCCAGTACCATATTTCCTGCCCAAACTTTCACAGTTTGTTCCCTGGGGCAAAAAGGTTCAAATGGATACCTTTTGAGCCTGCAGGCTCCGCTTTGTCCTTCTCTTCTCTCCTCAGCGGTGTGGAGCTCTAACAATGCATGTCTGCTCTGCTAGGCTCCGCCCATCTCCCCCAATCTCCCCTTTCTTTTTTGCATTTGTTTACACAGTATTTTTGAGTACACTACTAAGTGATTGCAGCTATTTCACATTTATTATACTTTTGAGTTTTTTTGAGTTCGCTTTGATTCTTTATTTCACTATATTTACTGGAGTTTGATGGTTTATTTTTATCTTAAACTACACATAGTAGCGCGTAGACATGTGCACACTGAAATATTTTGTTTCGGAATTTCGCTTTCGTCCGAAAAATAAATGTATTTAGTTACTCCCGAAATTCGTTTTTCCTTATTTCGTTTTTCGTTAAAAACTTGCATTCGTCCGAAAATCGAAATGAATTAAGGTTGAATCTGTCATTAAAGGCTTATGGTGTCTGTCAAATGTTCAAAGTAGATTTGACGGAGCAGCTAAACTGTACGACGTCGCAATCGTACATTCCGGTTCAATTTTCCGGGATGCATTTGACCGGAAATGTACGATAGCAGCATCGTACAGTTTGTTTAGCTGCTCCGTCAAATCTTCTAACAGTCGACAGACACCATAAGCCAAAGATTTACGTTTGCATGTTTTCGTTTCTGTGTCGAATCTTCATCGTTCATGCTCATTGGTCTACTCTGCCCCAGCAGTCAGCCAACCAAACTTTCACATTCCTTTCTCAATCAGAAGTGCGGAAGTGCAGCTGTAAAAACCGATGCTGTGTCTGGCTTAGAGATAATGGCAATGGCAGCACCAGCAACCCATGAAAGCATGGAGGAGGATGTTCCTGGGCCTTCTAAGGCAGCATCCAAAAATGGGCACAGGAGGGGGACACAAGCTGCAACCAGCAGGAAGCGTAACCTTATGTGGACTCACATTAAGTCCCAGGTCCTTGTAAGGGAAACGCTTCCTTGCTGGATGCAGCTGTGTGGCCCCCACTCCAGGGAAACCACTGCGGAGTGGAAGCGGGAGAAGTGGGAGGAGATCTCCAGGAAGGTCGAGGACACATATCGCCATCGGCGTGACCCGACTGCCTGTCGCAAAAAATTCAGCGACATAAAACGGTAAGTAACGTGTCTGATTATTTTTTTTTTTTACATTTTAACCACTTCAGCCCCGGAGGTATGGCTGTCAAATGACCGTGCCACTTTGTGCGATTCGGCACTGTGACGCTTTAACTGACAATTGAGCGGTGGTGTGACATTGCTCCCAAACAAAATTGACGTCCTTTTTTTCCCACAAATAGAGCTTTCTTTTGGTGGTATTTGATCACCTCTGCGGTTTTTATTTACTTTTTGCTACATAAGTATCCCCAACAAATATATAAAAATCAGATTTTTTCCTCAGTTTAGGCCGATATGTATTCTTCTACATATTTTTGGTAACAAAAATTGCAATAAGCGTTTATTGATTGGTTTGTGCAAAAGTTATAGCGTCTACAAAATAGGGATAGTTTTATGGCATTTTTATTAACAATTTTTTTTACTAGTAATGGCGGCGATCAGCGAATTTTATTGCGACTGCGACATTATGGTGGACACATCGGACACTTTTGATGCCATTTCGGGACCATTGTCATTTATACAATGATAAAAGCTCCAAAAATGCACTGATTTTACACACACACATAAACATATATTATTGCTATCACATGTGATGTCAGTAAAGTTAAGTGAATTTTTTTTTTAAAAAGGAATAAATAATTTTCAATTTATCCTCCCTCCTGTGAAAAAACAAATTTGTGCATAGGTGTGCCTAGCCTACACATAGTTTGCAGTTGCACATGTTATATATTATCGCCACAATCATTTTATTGGTGGCATTAGATCACTGCTGGGTTTTACATTTTTTGGTTTTGAAAATCCCAATCCTGTTTTTTATTATTTATTGTGCACCAAAAAAGCATACGTTTTTCTTACAATAAATTTGGTTAATAAATAAATGTGCAAACCTTGTGCTACATGAAAAAATGTGCCTAATCCAAAAATTCCATTTGCATTGTTTCATTCTATGGGTTCATTCTACATATGTTTCATGTGTTGATGTCATTTTCAGATTACAATTGTAGTTTAATTGTGGAACCCGTTTCTCTGCTCTTTTTGTTTTGCAGTTCCATAGCGCGTAAGCGCAGGCAGTCGGGGCGCAGAGGAAAGCAGGTATCTCTCCTCCCCCATGAGAAGGAGCTCTTAGCAGCTGTAGGGGAGGATGAGATAAGAAAGCTGCTGGCTTATCAAGGTTGGTGTCAGCATTGCATTGTGTGCAGGACATTTTTTTTGTCAAGCATGCAACACGACATAGTCATTTACCATGATGTGTTTGATTTTATTTAAAGATCGTCTCCAGGTCCAGTGCCGCCGAAGGCAGAGGGCGGAGGAGCAGTCTTCCACGTCATCAACGTGCAGTAAGTACTGTAGTAGTAACACTAATACAGTGGTTCCTTTTCCAATTGTCCAGCCTTCCATTGTTGATTCCAGTGTCATTGCTTCTCACTCATGCAGTGACAGGTAGAGCCTCTGCAACGCTCTGTCAGGTAACACAAGCGATTGCGTAACTTACGTAATCTGACAGAACGTCGCCGCTCTGAACTGAGGCACCTGATCAGTAGCGGTGCACCTAGCACTCGCCGGCGCTGCTGGAACCAGGACAGGTAAGTGCCTTGTATTTTTTTTTTTAATGATTTGTTCTAAATGGTGAATGCATGTCCCTGCCTTGTAGATAAACGATAGTGAACTGCCCTGTATTGCCATGCTAATGGATAATTAATTTTATCTATTTACACTACAGTATATTTATTTAAATTTATTAACGTTCATCATTTCTCCTTTATAAATAGGTGTCATTCAGTCAGAGGGGGAGACTGAGGAGGAGGCTGAGGCAGCAATGCCCACATTAAGTTAGTATAATCTTGCTGGTATCTGCTGAGTGATCATACATGTTTCAATGTTCTTGTACTAATGTGTGAGATTGTTGTACTCTGCAGATTGTAATGTTCTTTTCTATCATTAATCAACAGCTACTGATGCTGAGCAGGGGGTGGAGGAGACCTGCCCTGTAGAGGCTGCTGGGGATGCGGCAGAACAGCTAGACGCGGCAGATCCAGGGAGTAAGCATAACTTTTTTTTTTTTGTATTTTCCAGGCAAATATAGTATTTTAAATATGAAATGCTGATGGCATACCTTGTCTAGAATAGCTTGTGATTTATTCTGCAAGGCTTCGGTTTAGCTGGAATTATTAATTATATTAGTTCCCCTCTGCAGCTGATTCCAGTCTTCCTGTTAGCGTGACCTGTGCTTGTTAATATTTCCTCAATGTCCCTGATCACGCCACCTTCTTGCTGCAGTTCAGATTCCCAGTCTGAGCCAATCACTGTTAGGCTGGACGGGGTGTGTCAGAAAAGGATCTCCAGGTATTGGCTGGCAGTCCCTGGACATGTTCAATCTCTGGCATGCCCCTAATACATGCATTAACACTTTTCTCATGATGTTATACCTGTTATACCTCCTAGCCTAGACAAGGAGTGAGTAACCTACCTAGCCTAGAACAGAAGTGGGGCTTATTCAACAATCAGAGGCCTTACACAATTGTCAACTTTAAAAAGTAGCCTGCTATATTTTATTAAACAACTTTTTATTAGGTCATCCCAAATGCAATGGCTTGAATGGCTTCTCTTTGCTGAGTGTAATGTTGAAAGCTGGTATAGCTGATATGTTTTTCTGCAAGTGCAACTGATCTTCCATATTTGCCAAAGTCAGTCAGTCTGGATGAGGTAGATTAGTTAGCAGTAGCACTTAGGCGTCCATTACACCTTAAGATTTTCTCCAGCCGCCATGCGACCAAGCGGATAAAATCTTTGGGAGATTCCCCTTTACACTGCTCGATGTGTAGAGGGGAATCCCTTTGTACTCTAGCCGGGGAGGACACTCAGCTCCGCCCCGGTCAGAGTACAGTAAAGTAGTACTACACCTTCCTGCACAGCTCTGCAAACTTGGTATGACGCAGCGAATTGACACAGACACCAATCTACTACACACAAATTGATTAGGTGCATCTCACTAAATATCAAAAATGGAAAACTGGTATGGAAGTGAAAATATCTCAAGATGTTACAGGATTGTCTGCAAGGGCTGGGAGATCTTTGCCTTTATATAATGTTAGGGTGAAGAAGCCATGTGTATTGTATTATCTATCTATCTAATGTATTTTCTTTTCTTCACAGGTGAAGTCTTCATCCTGCAACTGCACCCTGTGGACGAAGGCCTGGACCTGCCCGTGTCTGGTTGGATTGACTGTCCTTCCGAGTCCCCAGTGGTTTCTACAGTCCTCCACCCTTCAACATCCCCCCACCTGGACAGTGACACACCCATTGTTGTTGCTGCCTCCTCCCCAGTGCATCCTTCACCCGCTCCAGAACAGGCACACATCCCCCACCCTCCAGAGCCACATGTGATGGATTATCTGCGGCGCATTGTGGAGGTCCAAGAGAGACAATTTGCAGTAACCCGGAGGCTGTGTCGATCTTTGGCCCTCCACAATCGCCAGCAGCTCCGTCACTATGTGGCTCTGGAGAGGTACCAACGTAGCCTCAGGAGACACCTGGAGGCTACGCGGTACCTTGGTGACCAGTTGGCTGGGATTAATATGTCACTACAGCGACTGGTCACTAGTTTGGGGGAGAATGTACTTTAATTTTTTTTTATTTTAATTTTTTGTTTGTTTTGTTTATGTTAAAAATAAAACAAAATTGTTCAGAAATAATTGTTTTCTTGAGTTTTGCTTTCCTTGTTAGATTTAACCTACAGGCTACATTTAACCATCAGGCTGAACTTAGAAAATTGATGAGATTTCTCTCTACACTATTTCAATGTGCAAAGGGTAATCCCATGTATTTTGTCCAGTCACGCTGTTCAGCTTTCCCTCCACCAGAATACACAGCAGATAGTTACAGCAGGGGTTACTCTATACAGTCCTCAACAGTTCACAGGACATAGGTTGCAGGCTTGCAATCATGAGGGCAACAGTTAACCAGACAGAGGTTCACAGGCTATCGCAATCACAAGGGGCAACAGTTCAAAGGGCAGTGTCATGGTTATGCAATAGAGTTTGTCTGTCAGCATACCAGCTGACCCTCACCTGACTGCTTTTGTAAGCTCTCCTCTAGCATGGCTCCACCCCAGCTCCTATCAGGGAACCCTATATTAACCTGTGCACTGCAAGCCAGCAGTGCTGATCAACCATTGTGTGTTAGCTTTCATGTGTACTGGCTGTGTTTCCTACGTCTGATTCCAGTTAACCGACTTTGGCCTGTTCTCTACTATTCCTGTCTGCTCGTGACCCTGACCTTTGGCGTGTCCCTGACCATCCCTGTTTGCCTGTGACCCTGAACCTTGGCGTGTACTCTGTTGTACTTGTCTGCTTATGGCCCCGACCTTGGCTTATCCCTTACTTGCTTGTTGTTCCAACCTGCTGCCTCTTTCCTCTTCTCCTGTAGTCTACCGTGAGCATGAGCTGTGAGACCCTGGGGGCCGCGACCTGGAGCCAGACTTAAGCGCAGTCCATCCTCACCACTAGAGGCTCTGGTGAACACCTGCTGGCTCTTAGACTCCGCGCCCTGGGGAATCTATGCTCTAGCTCCCAGTGGGATCTGTGTTAGTGATCCAGTAGACCTGCTTCCTGAACCTCCCAGGGTTCAATCCACAGTAGTCAGTCCTAGGGTCCACTACCTAGCGGTGCACTTCCGATTCCTACAGAGTGCATCTGTCACCTAGCCTCAAGGTGACCTGACAGGCAGTCGTCATTTCCAGGGCTTGAGTAACATGGCAGCAGGGTAGATTACTCACTCACACTGGTGACTTTGGACAATTGCAGATGGTCATGAAACAGGTGGAGGATCAGAGAGGGCCCTGGTGTCCCCAGGGTCAGAGATGGTAAATGGGAGGGGTCCTGGGCATCTGGATGCAGCTCAGCAGTGACCAACTAATTTATCTTGCATAGAATCACGTTTCCAACTGTATGCTTCTTTGTGCTATGTTGTGTTGGTAGCATATTCTGATCCTTGAGTTGACAGTCTCTCCATCAAGAGGAACTGTCATGCTGTTGAGGTCATCTTTAATCCTTGTCTCTTATTTCCAGACCATCAAACAAAAATGGTTAAATTAGCACATGTTGCTATTTGCATTTACAAAGACAGCAACAAGTGAGCAGTAGCGCCACGTCAAGGCTTTAACCCTTGCTACTGTCCATTCACACAACATTCATTCATGCAATCATGCACACTCTAGTCACTCTACACAACATTCATTACAAAAAAAGGGTGATGGAAGGAATAAAGGGAAACATTTGGATTGCTTAAAACAATATAATTCTATTTAAATCTTGGGGTCACACCAAAGTCAAGTAGACAACTGCTATTGTGTCAAGTGGTAAGAAAATAAAAAAAATTATTTTCCTCAACATTTGGATGGTTCCTCTGAGTCCCATCTGTCTTCACTGTCCATTCACACAACATTCATTCATGCAATCACGCACACTCAAGTCACTCTAGTCCCATCTATCTTCCCATGGTAACAATGATTCAGGTCTCACAAGTTAAGGGTAGGGTAACCCAGCTTGGGGAGGGTAAATTTGAGGAAAGTTATTTGTTCCATCAAATGGGGTGTTAGTTGTGAACGGTGTGGATTAAGGATATTCCCAGTAATAGAGAAAACTCTCTCACTTTGCACAGTGCTTGGAGGACAGGATAGTAGTTTCTGGGCAACCAGGCAAAGACCAGGCCACAAACTTTTCTTACCATCCCAATAGGTCAAAGGGTCCTCTGTAGGAAGCAAAGGTGCTTCATATAGGTAGACCCTGACCATTTCAGAGGCACTGCTCTCCTCTCGATTACCTGCTGCTTGACCTGCATCCACCAGATTGTCAAGTGCCTCTACCCAACATGCACATGCTCCACTCTGTTGTTTTTGAGTGATGGTGCCAGGCCTTGGAATAGCAGACATGGCAGGTGAATCTTCCAAACCGGCCTCATCGATCGTACATCTCTGTTGCTGCAAATTCCGGACCCTTTCAATCAATTTTTGTTTCCAGTAGGAGAGGCTGTTGTCTCTGAGTGCCAGTTTACCTTTGATCCTGGGATCACACAGGGAAGCCAGCATAAGTTCAGGGCTTTTGCGGACACGGTCATTTAGCCGGTCTTTTAAGTTAGCTTGTAGCTTTCTGATGAAAGACGCTACATTGGCATGAAGTGGGCTGCCACAAACAGGCTCACTGTTTTCTAGGAACAATCCCATCTTATCTATGAGATAGGTAAACAAGGGTATGACCTGTCCTAGGCTGGCATTGCTCTGACTCAAGTTTTCTGTCACATTCCGAAAGGGTTTTAAGACATAAACGAGCTGCCCAATTATACACGAGTCATCACATCCCAGTGTGGAATCAATCCCGATGCTGTGGCGGGATGATAGATTGTGGATGGCTGTCTTTTGCTCCAAAATGCGTTCCAGCATTTCCAGGGTATAGTTCCACCGGGTGCTGACATCTTGTTTCAGGCGATGTATGGGGAGCCCTGATTGTTCTTGCTCCTCCCTCAACAGTTGACTAGCCCCTACACTGCGGTGGAAATGCCCTGCAATCTTTCTGCAAAGGTCCAAGATTTGAGCAATCTTGTTGTTTTTCTCCACTGGGATTGCAACCTTGACCACTAAATGCAGTATGTGTGCAGAACAGTGCACACCAACAAAAGATCCATCTTGGAGAGCTTTAACCATGTTTGAACCTCTGTTTGTCACAATGAACCCAACAGAGACATTGGTGACTGCCCGCTCTCCAAACCAATTGGCCAACATTGATCTAATTGCCCGCAATATGTTGGCAGAGCTGTGTTGGTCATCACGGACTTCTGTGTGGAGCAGGAAAGCTGGATAACCCTGCTGGTCTTGCACTGCAGACCTGCTTCCTGATGGAGTTTGAACTCTTACACCAGTGCCACCACCAACAGGCACAGTGGTCTGCCACCAGTGTGCATTCAAAGACAGGAAAGCATGTTGACCGCTGGGAGCTGTCCACAAATCAGTTGTCAAATGAATTGTCTGACCCTCGGCTTTGGCCATTTTTTCCTTCAATAATCCAATGCACGAGTGGTATAGTGCTGGAATAATCTTTTTGCTGAAAGTTGTTTGTGCAGGAACAATGTATCGTGGAGCAAGGGCATGCATGAGCTGTTTAAATGACTCCCCTTCAATCATGCGAAAAGAGGCTCCTCCAACAGCAATGAATTGGCCAATGAGGCGGGTGATCTTGTTGGCCTGCTGTTCTGACATGCCCTTGGAACTAAAGCCAACAAAACTATCGAGGGTAGGCTGATGATGTCCTTGGGAGGATGAGGAGCCTGATTGGGTCAGCAGTGGAACTACTGCACGTGGACGGGTTGTATTAATTGAACCCTCTTTATTGCCTCCTGTGCTCTGAGTAAGTGGTGTGCTTGAGGAGGTACCACCAGTACAGTCAGAGTCCGTTATGCTGCTTCCTGCGCTACCATCTTCTTTTTCTGCCTCTGCCCGCAGTAAAGTAGAGTGGTGGTAATTTTTAAGGTGTAGGTTCATACCAGCATTGGTTAAATGACCTAACTTTTTACCCCTACTTACTTGCTTCCCACACAATTTACATTTGGCAAAGAACCCGCCTTCCAATGTTTGAAAGTATTTCCAAACGTTGCTGCGGCAGGATGCAGCCCCTTGACCTTGTTGATATCTATTTAGGGCTGATATAGCTGCAGCAGGTAGCACACCAGTGGTGGAAGCTGTTGCCACTACAGTTACACTTGGTGAACTAGAACTAGTGCTGCTAATGGCAGGGGTGCTGGGACTGGGAGGTCAGTGATATCATCATCACAGGATTCTTCCATAATAACAGAGGGAGAAGGGGAGTTAGCAGCAGATGAAAAAAGTGGACTGTTACCTGTCCTACTCCTCACAGAATATCCCTCTTGCACTTTCTCCAGGTCAAGCTGTAAGTCCTGTAGGCTAAGATTGTATAAAACATCCATAGTGTTTGGGGAAAGAGGAGCATCACATTCTAAATCATCTTCTTGGGCCAATGAAGAAAAAGTCTCACACTCTGTCTCTGCTGCTGTCTCCCTCAATTGCTCCTTTGGGGAGCTGGGCAGTGGCAATGGTAGTGTGACTGGTGGTGGTGACTGTAAAGGCAACTCCACTTTACTAGGTTACATTTCTGTTGGTACACATATTCACCCCTACACAATCTAAATTTATTTATACCTTTATTTCTTATATTCATCAGTATGCATGCACTTCCCTCCAGCCCTTGCCTTTAATTATTTGCCATTATGACGGTCCATTCTTTTAATATTTATTTTTACTCTTTATTAAATTCATATTAAGAATTTATGTTACCCTATACGTATATACTTACTTCTTAACCCCTCTTAGTTATTCTTGAGGGTTAGAGTTGACCCTCTGATGTTTAGTTTACTTTGGCTACACTGTTGAGACTCATGTATCTTTATATATACATTTCTTCTAGATTTGTTCATGGACACCTCCATACCATCTACCACATTAGCTCCTGTTGTCCTTGCTGTGCTCCCTGGTCTGTCCTGCAGCGTTTGTTGGTTGCCACTCCCCCTCAGCCCCCGTGCCGGCTTTGCTCATTGCCGCCATCCTTAGACCCGGTCTTTTTGGTGACCCAACCCAGTCAAGTGGTAAGTACGGGGTCGTTTATCACAGACCCTTTGTGCCAACCATTTTGCGTGCCCCGACTCATTAGTCATTTTCCATATTCTTATTACTTTTAATATTTTTTGTTCTAGACATACAAATTATGCATCAGCCCCTGATGAGCGAGAGGAGACTCGCGAAACGCGTAGGGCAACACCGATGCCACATGCATGCCCACTTTACTGGGTATTTGAAGTTGATCACCACATGGTCACATACTACTGCTACCCATGCATGTGTAATATGTATTTTACTAATTCAAATGATATATGTATACTTTGTATAATACGTTTTATGAATGTACAAATCAAGTGTAACGAACTGTATTTGTTTTTTACTTATGCTTCATTACTAGGCCACTATGCCGGGTAACGCACACTTATTGCTGATCCCATTTCTGTATTGAGCATTTTGTGAATAATAAACATTTTTTGCACTGATTGTGAAAGTGTTCCGAATCTCTCCCACCTCACTCAAAGTCCCAAGGCCATCCTTTCCTTCTTTTTGCTTTACTAGGTTTCTTGCCTATTCCATAAAAATATGCAGCCATGACACCTGTAGAAGTGGAAGGAGGCGCTGCACTGGCAGTGGAAGTGGCAGCAGATGTTGGTGGTCTGGCAGGAAAAGTAATATTAGAAGAACTGAGGGTGGTGGAACTAGCTTTGCTGGTGGCACTGGCGGTGACACCCACTGCTGTGGACGGCATGTTGGTGGTGTCAGAAGTGTCAGAGGCACTAGTAACAGAGACCTTGCCACTTTTTTTAGCAAGGCATCCACCGCGATCGTGACCACAACCACTACCTCTACCAGCCTTCACTTTTACCTTAGAACGGTACATTTCTGAACTTTACAGCAACTGCAAGTCAGAAAATGGACTGGAGTGGAGATAGGGTATATAGAATGTCAATCTATAAGTCACCCCCCCACCACAACACGGGCAGCCTCTGAGGCTATCACAACACTAGCAGCAACACTAGTATCACTAGTCTATCTATCAAGTTCACAACACAGATGTAGCTTGCTTCACTACTGTTCTGCTGCTGTGCTTAGCTTATGCTCAAATGAAATAGTTCAGGTTCTCTGACAAAGTGACAATGAATTTAAACGGACCAGCTAAGATTGACTGTTCTGAAATGAATCAGCGTGTCTGTCTCTCTCTGCTAGCAAATCGTAAGTGAAACTAAGTTAGCTGTACATGCGGTTCTAGCTATTTTACTGCCCCTCCTCTTTGGTTACAATTGGCCAATAACTATCATCATCATTATTTTTATTTTACTTAATTTTTCTCTCTACGTCGAATCTTTTCTCTCTGTGTCGAATCTTCTCTCTATGTCGAATCTTTTATCTCTATGTCGAATCTTTTCGAATAATCTTGGACTACTATGGTGGACAGACTATAGAGTTAAGGTTAGGCACATTCGACCACAGGTTCGATAGACACAAATTGTTATTGTTAGCGTCATGTCGAATCTCCTATCTATATCGAACTGTTGTCACAACGAAAATTAAAATAAAGCATTTGTTTATGTCGGATCTTTCATTTTTCGGAATCTGCGCTTTTGTTATCATTTGTTAAAACGATAACGAAAATACCTGAAATTAGTAGCGCGCAAGTTTTATCCCTATAACACAATGGGTTGAACAAACATCTGTTCTCTTACCTCCCTTTCAGTGAATGAATGCAAAAGTGGCATGCATTGCATCACTTCTGGGTTGTCACTCTGTACAAAAGATAATGATTGTACAACACGTGTTACATCTTGCTACAAACATGATAGCAAATATTATAGAGCCGTCACTGACAGTTAACTGTTAGTAAACTGATAACCTGCAAAAGCTTTTAAAGAAATACCTTCTGACAATTGTAGGTACCAAAGTTTGCTGCTGCTTTATGGACATGTTCATTTTTAAGGCTTGATATGTTAGGTGTCTATTTTTTAAAAATTATCTTTATTTAAGGAAAGGCAGAGACGTACAGTCATAGCAGAGAATCTCAGGTGGAGCTGAAAGCCAAAATGTGTATACAACAATAATACATAATACTTTCATCCATAATCAAATAAAATCAATTTTATGCACGTGAAGATGTGGAAAAAAATTAATTAACAGGGGGATAGGAGTCCTACATGGTTGAGAGTTGAGTATCTATTTACTCATCACAACCTCATATTTTATATTAGTCACGGTTACCCCTAACGCAGGTGGTCAGACACTATAGCTGGCTCCTGTGTTCTTCACCTATAGCAGCTCGCTTTCCTATAAGGCGAGCAGGCCTACTGGTACTCGGTTGCCCCCAGGACTTATACACAATGCTATAGTGCCTGGCTTTCACAGCAGGGCAAGCGCAAACAGGTACTTGCAGTTGGGTGACAGAGTGATTCAATGACAGTCCAGGTACAAGGCTGGCAAGGCTCAGAATAGTCAGGGTCAAATCCATAGTCGAAGGCAGGGAGAGTTCAGAGAGTAGTCGATATCCGATCTGAGGTCGTCACCGAGGGAATACAATCCTGCAGAGCTTGGAGCATGCAGGTTTGGCTGGTTTAAATCAGGTTTGGTCTGTACCCAGAGACTGGCCACGTTAATTACATTGCTGGTGAACAGACAGACAGATCATAGCTAAAACCAGGATGCTGGAATGAGACCAGCAGTTGTCAAAGAACTGGAGCGTTTACACACTCCTGACAATATTTGACCACAAATTAAGTAATGTATTATGTTTCTATGAACTAAAATCAACTTTAGTGCGTTTAATAAACAATGATATAATGTGATAATATCATTTGATTTAAAAAATTGGAACTACTGCCATTTCATTCTCCAGGGTCTTTGCTTTCAGAAAGTATATACTGTTTGAGGAGGGTTTAACTAATCTTCAAGACTTAAATATGTATTTTAAAAAGTGTGCAAAACCCGAAAAAAATTCATCTGGTTGAAAAGTCAACAATATGGACATCATTTTTAGATCCTCTTATTTATTATTTCAATGTCCTTTGTATATACTATCATTGAAAGCAGATATGATGATGCAAATATTTACATTTGCCAATAAATGAAAGAAAAAAAAAAGCTGTCGATAAGTGCTACTGCCTAATACTGTACATGTGCACACAATACTGCTCAAATTACTAGAGACACTGGAGTTGATTTACTAAAGGCAAATAGACTATTCACTTTATAAGGGACTTTGCTAGTTTAGTTTACTTATACATGAGTGAATGTGTTAATAACTTACTGTGCAAAGAATACAAGAATATGTAATTACGTGCAAGGAAAACCAAAACAAACTGTATTTTTGATTGCACACATGGTTGAGAGATGGAAGTCAGCATAGTTTCACCTTATTCACTAAGCCAAGAGTAAATTCCCTTGCAAAGTGAACATCTTATTCACCTTTATTAAATCAACCCCATTGCCTAAAAAACATCACAGTCTGTAGATCAAAATCCACTAACGGTCAAATGGAATACCGCAGATGCAAAATGCAAACATGTTGATTCACAGTGTGGAGGAAGGTTCCATCTCTCTTTCAGACTACGAGTGACTAGAAGCATGTTGGGAATACTCTAACCTAATCCTCTTACCATGATGACAGGTGGCAAAGCAAACATCCCTTACCTGTAAGACATTTACCTGCCTGAACCTTCTCCCAACATAATGATACCAGCCTATATATAGTATAAAAGAAAAAAAGAAAATTAGGTCTCCTAGTGCTGATGCTATAAAACAACATTCATGTTAAATTAACAAGCTGCATCATTAATTTTTGCATGCCAAAAATATCTACTTGAGGATGCAATCAAGGTGCCTTATTTATTAATTTTTAGTGAAGCAAGCACAAATAACATTTAAGCAGACCTTGCCCAACAAGCAAAACCCACTTGGTAACTGTGCTACCCAATGCACAACTGCTGCAAAGGATAAAAAAAAAAACTGAGTAAAAATGTTAGTTAATACTTACCTTTACCCAGATTCCATACTGCAGTACTGCAAACTATAGTCACAGGAGTGCTTGGGCACACTCATTTACCAGGATATTTATTGCAGTTTCTCAGAAGCATTTCCAGGTAAAAGGTACTGTATATTTTCAGAATACTGCTTAGGCACAATTCATATATGTATATTGTCTATAACATAGCAAATCTTCATTTTTTTCAGTTACATTTTAAATATATTTTAAACATGCTTAAAAGGATAGTTTATCTTTACATAAAAACTGCCTATGCAGGTAAGGGGTGTTTGTACTGTAGATTAAAACAAATTGTGCAGCTCTGACTAAAGATGAATAATACCCTTGCTATAGGTGTAGGCCAATTACATACCTTAAACCTGACTGAAATACTCCCAGGACGTTGCTAAGTACTCCCAGGATGTTGCTAAGGGAGACCTAGTTATCAATGCTCACCTCCACCATCACTGGAGTGAGCTCTCTAATGCTGAGCTCAGAGCTACTACATCAGAGGAGAGAAAGAGTATGTGGGGGTGGGGGGGTTGAGCCAGAGAAAAAGCTCACTTCTGTGATGGTGGAGGTGAGCAGTGACGACTAGGCCTCTCTTAGCAATGTCCTAGGAGTACTTAGCAATGTCCTGGGAGTATTCCAATCAGGCTTCATAAGGTACAAAAATGGCCTCCACCTATAGCAAGGTTTTTTTCAACTTTAGTTAGAGCTGCACAATTTGTTTTTATCTACAGATGCCCCTTATCTGCATAGGCAGTTTTGTGGTAAAGGTGAATTTAAACACTCATTCACCAGCATTTATATGGAATAAATTCCACCTTGAAGGTTATCTCTGGGGTCAATGATCTGGGGTTCCCTCTGCACAGGGTCTAACTACACCATCAGTGATTCTGGTGACAACCAGTTGCCCACCAAAAGTTTGCATCCTTGGTGAGAGACTTACTCTTACTAGCCAGAAAAATCCTTTACCATCCTTGCTCTATACAGGTGCTGTATCCAGATAAGGTATTTTTTTCAATTAGAAATGCTGCTGTAAGATTGATCCTTGATCTTGCAGGTAAGATCAATTACTGAAGTGCTGTACAGGACAGTACAAAGGAGATTTTCACAAGGGAAAGAGGAAAGGAGAGAAGAAGGAAAAAGAAGAAAGGAAGCAGATCAGCCTTTCTTCCATTAGCTCTCTACATCTATTGAAGCATATCTTTTCATCCAGGAATACCTATATAGGTCGCCCAGAGATCCCATGTAGAATCAAACCTAGCTACCGTGTCAGTCAGGGAGCTAACCATTTTCTCCTGTTCCATTATCCAGGACATTTTCCTTTTGGCTGCAGAAAAAAAGACCTTTGGTTGTTTCCATGCTCTTGCTATGGTCAATTTAGCACCTAAAAATATAAAAAAGATTAAGTCCCTGGTAGCTCTATTGGTGTCGGGTAAATGGGCATTGAGCAGGGCTATAGAGGGGTTCTTTGGGATCTGATATCCTGTTAACTTGCGGATCATGTGGAAAATGTTGTTCCAAAATCCCTTAAGCTTTGGGCATTCCCATCAGATGTGGAGCACTGATCCTGGTTATGCACAATCTCCAAAGCAGAGAGGTGAGGAGGAAGGGAATAGTCTCGCTAATCTGGATGGGACTAGGTATCATCTGGTAATTACTTTGAGGTTTGCCTCTATTAGAGCAATATTGCATATGCCCCTATAGGCTCGGAAAAAGATTCTATGCCAGGTTTCGGTATTCCAGCTGACCTGGATTTTGTTGTTCCATGCCTGCATGTATGGTAGCTTGGTGCTATCTGAGGCCAGTGACAGGTAAATAGCCCCCCCTCTGCTCTGTGGCTTGTCCACACCATTGTTCATAAACCATTAATCTTGGGGGTTCTGATTCATTCTTCCATAGGGAGTTTAAGTGGGAGATTTGTAGAAATCTATACCACTCCGATTCTGGCATTTCCAGTTTATTTTTGCAATAGCATAGTGAGAACGGACCCATGGGAGTTAGGAAATGGCCAATGCAGTATTATCCAGCCACCAGTGGAAGACCTTTATGTTCATTTGGGGAGTAAATTTGGGGTTATGAAAAATATGTGCTGGTTGCATATCTGAAGTTAGGGAGGAGAGGTTTTTCAGGCAATCCCAAAGGGCTATCAAGTTAGATAGTACCGGAGACAGGATTGGTGGGTGATCTCTTGGAGGGCACCATAGAAAAAAGTCCAATGTGTGAGCCGGGAGCGCTTGCCGCTCTATGTGTACCCAATCAGGCTTTTCCAGTGCGTGTAGATGACTGATAGTTGTGCCAAGCATGCCGCTCGGTAGTACCAAAGTAGGTTAGGGACCCCCAATTCCCCCTGTGTTCTCGGTCTAAATAGAGTTCTCTTTGAGAGACAGTGACCTGAGGTTCCCCATATAAATTTCAAAATTTTGCCTTGGAACGTTCGTAGGTGATCTGTCCTCAGGGGAATTGGGAGGGATCTGAAAAAAATATAGTAGTTTGGGAAGGAGCGTCATCTTGGTCGCGTTTATCCTCCCTAGCCAGGACAATTCGTGGAGAGCCCAACCTTTGAAGCTCTACTTCAAGCATGTTATACAGTGGGGGGAAGTTAACCTGATAAAGTTGTTCAACTTTTGGGCAGAGTTCTACTCCCAGTTATCGAATGGTAGAGTCACTCCATTCAAATTGGAAGGAGTTTTTAAGGTTCTGTGCAATTTAGTGTGGGATGGTTATATTTAAAATTTGGGACTTAGAGAAGTTGACCCATAACCCCGAGACCTTAGTAAAGTCCTCCAGTAATTTTCAGATGTTTGGGAGTGAGATTGTTGGTGATGTGACAAAGAGTAATAGGTCGTCTGCAAACAGGGTGCATTTATGACCCCCTGAATATCAGGATGGTTACGAATAGTTTTCGCCAGGGTTTCTATCGCCACTGCAAATATAAGGTGGGAAAGGGGGCACACTTGTCTCATCCCTCTAGCTATTTTAATAGGTTTAGAGTAGTATCCCTGTAGTTGAACTCGTACTTCCGGTAGGGAGTAGAGGGCCCCTATAAGACCCATGAATTTCTGACCAAAACCCCAGCGGCACAAAATGTTGAATAGATAGGGCCAAGAGACTGAATCAAATGCTTTTTGTAGGTAAAGCGAAAGGAGCAAGCCCTCTTGGCTGCCCTTCCCAGCCCAGGGTCCTTATGAATATACAGACTAATGAAGTATGCCATGCGATCCGCTAGGATCTTAGTCATAATCTTCATATCGTTGTTGATTAAAGAAATGGGCGAGGGGCCGAGCACTGTTTGAGGTTCCTAATAACCTGGATTATTTCTTCTGCTGATATTGGGGCCTCCAGTTTTTCTCGGTGTTGGGATTCTAATTTTGGGATTGGGAGCGAATCCAAGAATTGATTCTGATGGGCCTCGTTATCTTTGTTCCCCACGCTATATAATTTCTCGTAGTGCGTATGGAAAGTTTCCATGATGCATTGCGGATTAAAAGTGCGTGTCCCGTCCGAGACCTATTTTATCTCTATGGTGATAAAATTTTGCTCTGCTCCATCTGATGCTCTTTTCGGCCTTGGCCGTAAGAGCCAGATTTAGGGAGAGACAAGCTGCATCCAGTTTATCTGTGTGCACCCATTTGGGGTTTTGTTTATGGAGGCTTTTCAGGTTTTTGAATACTTTTTCTAGTCTTTCAATGTCTGCCATTTGTTCTTTTTTAATTAAAGATGAGATTTGGATTATTTTGCCCCAAATGGTGGCCTTGTGGGCCGCCCAAAGAGTTTCAGCTGACACCCCCTCAAATGGGGACGAATGCAGCCTCTCTTTAGAGTGAGTGTGACTATAGAGTGGTCCGACCACACTGTGTCCCGTATGGCTGATTTAACTATGTCAGGGATGTTGGCAATGGAAATGAATATGTGGTCGATCCTAGCATAGGGTTGGTGCGGGCACGAGAAGTGTGTGTAATTTCTCCTAGTTGGATTCATCTCCCTCCATGCAACGACCAAACCATGTAGGTGAATTAACTTGGCTATTTTTAGGCTCAGTTTGGGGGGGTCTGATAAGTTGGGATCCAGGGGGTCTGGATTTATTTAGACCTTGGTCCAGGACAATATTTGAGTCGCCTCTATATATTGCAGTTCCTCCCACCATGGGATCTAGCGTTTTAAGCATTGATTGGGAAAAAGCGGCCTGTCCCTGTGTGTATAGTATGAAATAAAGGAGTACGATTGGTCATTAGGGATGAGCCTGATGTTTGGGTCGAACATAAGTTCAACTTGAATTTCGGGGTGTTCACTGAATAGAGAACATTATGGGGCGTTCGTGGCAAATTTGAGTGCTGTGGAATGCCCCACAATGCACTGTGAGATCGCAGTGCATTGCTGTATGATGATTGGGCAAAGCATGCACCTGACCTGCATGCTTTGGCCAATCACAGCGCCCTCTGCTAAGAGAGCCATAATTGGGAAAAGGCAGGGTGCCTTTGGCCAATCATGGCTCAGGGGGACATAGTCCATGCCCCACACTATATAAGGCTGCTTACATGGCGGCCGTGTGTAGTGTTGTTGGTGTGGACAGATAGATAGCTTGATTTAGATTAAGCAGGCAGGTTTTATATATATATATATATATATATATATATATATATATATATATATATATAAATAAATATATATTATATATATATATATATATACTCTGCATTTAGCAAAGACTATATATTCAGTGTTTAGGAGAAGAAAAAGACGAAAGGCTAACCTATGTTAAGAAGAGTGCCACATCCAATATTCAAGACAGAGATAAAGAGGGTTCCCCTAAGTGGACTTTTAAGGCACTTAATTTATATCGTATGTGAAAAATGTAGCAGAGTATACAGAAAATTGTAATAATAAACAAATTTTATTTATAGAGAGACAACATTTAAAAAATTGTAACGAAACATTGATTCATCTAAAGAGTGCGTTTTTATCATCATGAGAAGTATATACATAAGGAAACCTCCTCACACCCAACACGTTTAGGTATATATGTCTAGTGCTTTTTCAGGGGTGCAGAAAATAAGAGGGGTTCATCTAAGATGTAATTAAAGATATATAATCAATAAAAAATTCATGACATGTAGGGGTACAAAAAAATTACGAAGAAGTCTCCCCTGCACTCCACGGCACGGCCAGAAGAATATACTGAGGCAAATGGAATCCCTGGGAGTAAAGAAAATTATACTGAGAATATAAATCCAGATCAAAATGTGCTGGATATGTAATGAAAATGGATATTTTGTAATGAAACAAAAAGGTATATATATATATATATATATATATATATATATGTATACACATATGCCCGGTGATTATAGGAATACTAATAATAGTGTCTATAGTAAGGATGAATGTTCAAAAAGCAATCTCATATATTAAATAGCAATCTATATTAATATGAGTGCTAATTGAGCTAAGATATAAAGTTACTGCAGACAAAAGAGGTGCCTGAATATTATAGCAGCTAAGTTAGGCAAGGTTAAAGATATATATATATATATATATATATATATATATATATATATAATATAAGATTATATTCATAGCAGATAAGTATTTAAATCTGCGTATATAGGTACACAATAAATGAGTAAGTGTTTAAACCTGCATACATATAGATACATAGTAAGTGTCAGACTTAATACAAAGAGACTCACTGATGGATGTATTGAATATAGGCCTCTTAGTCTATTATCAAAGGGCTAAATAGAATTATATAGGGTCGTACACACAGTCGGACTTTTCGGCTACAAAAGTCCGACAGCCCGTCCGGCAAACTTTCAACGGACTTTTGGCGGGCTTTTGGCAGACTTTCTAACGAACGGACTTGCCTGCATACGATCACACAAAAGTCTGACGGATTCATACGTGATGACATACACCGGACTAAAATAAGGAAGTTGATAGCCAGTAGCCAATAGCTGCCCTAGCGTGGGTTTTTGTCCGTTGGACTAGCATACAGACGAGCGGATTTCTGGGTTCGGCGGAGTTACGACTTAAAGATTTGAAGCATGTTCCAAATCTAAAGTCCATCAGATTTGCGACTGGAAAAGTCCACTGAAAGTCTGGGGAAGCCCACACATGATCCGATTGTCCGCCGGATTTGGTCCGTCGGCGTCTGTCGGACTTTTGTAGCCGAAAAGTCTGACAGTGTGTACACCCCATTAGTCACTGGCTGTGTAAGTTAGAACTTAATATATGGGCTAACAATGGAGAAAGCAGATATATAAACAGTAAATACCTTAGTAAGGGAGAGGTTGAGAAGACCAGCTGCACATCCCGACATCCAGCAAGAAAGTGCTTGATTTGGGAGTGAGCTGGTCGTGGATTTTATGGGTGGTAAATCCTAATCAGCTGGCGCAATAAATTGCACACAGCTGTTACTCGGGATGGGTTCCAGGGAGACCTCTAAACTGCTCCCTGGGCCGAGTGTGCGCAGCGCGACCCTCACCACGCATGCGTGAACGTCTGCACGTCGGAGCGGTGTCACGCACACCCAGCTCACCAACACAATATGCCAACTTGGCGGACTGCGCATGTCCGCCGGAGTGGCAGGATGGAGGCTGTGGGCAGTGATGTAATACGTCCATCTGCCTCCAAAAGCGCCACCCAGAACGAGAACTGGGTGGCTTTTTGTGCCAGACAATTCTCGTGGTCGACCGCAACACAAGGAGGGTCGGGGGGAACGAACAAACCCCACAAGGACAATCTGCAAAATCATAATAAGCAGGATAAACATATTAATCCGTATTATATATAGAAAAAGGGAGGGTAAATACACTGTCTGATGCCCTGGTGGATATAAAAAGAGAAGACAGCCGATCTCAATTAAACAGCAATAGAAAAAAAGAAGGGAAAAGCGAAAAAAGTGTTGTGGGCAGAGGAAAATTAGGCTAAACATAGTTTGCATGCCATATACATCAGACAATTGCATAATGTTGGTAATAAAATACAAACAGCAGTAAGCGACAAAAATTAGGCTAAACATAATTTGCATGACATATACATCAGATAATTGCATAATGTTGGTAATAAAATACAAACGGCAGCAATCAATAAACATTGATAGTATTGGAGCATTTTTACTAAAATGCAAGAGACCAAAAGGGGGGTTTTAACAGCATTGATTGATATAATAACATCCAAACATGTATAGAAAAAGATTTTTAACAAGGATAGCTGAATAAGAAAAATGGATTCCCTGAAGACACGATAGAAGGGGTCAGGATCTACTTTTCCATTCCCCCGGATGAGAATCCATCAATGGTTTAAAGGATATGGCTTCGTTCAAGCCGGGGGAAAAGTAGCTTTCAATAAATAGATCCATCTTAGTTCCATTTGGAGGAGGGTTTTATTCCAGTACCCCCCCCCCCCCCTTTGGATTGGGATGTATCCTATCAATCCTATCTGCATGCTGCCAATATGCCTGTAGGCCCTCCTCCAAAATTCTAATTTAGTCTTCCCAATGTAGAAGCAGTTGCAGCTGCATTGGAGCATATAGACTACTCCAGGAGTTCTGCAATTTGCAAAGTGTTTTGGATAGAGTGTTTTGCCATTGGGGAGGGTCGGGTTTCTTAGCGTTAGCATATATTTGCAGTAGTGACAAGCGCCACATATAAAGGTACCTTTATATTTGCAATGCGTTCTAATGGATTCACTTCTAAATTCACTGCTGACAACTTTATCACTGATGGAGGGGGCTCTTCTAAAAGTAAAAAGAGGTTTGTCTGGGACAAAATGTCCTGTAGATGGATCTAGAGTCAACATGTGCCAATATTTCTCAACAATTGTTTTAACTTGGTGTTGTTGTTGATTGAATGTGGCGATAATCCTTAATTTGTTGGTGTCGTTATGTTTAATGGTATGAAGTAAGGTGTTTCTTGGTTTCATCAGTACTTGTTTGTAGGACCTTTTTAGAGAGGCGTGTGAGTAACCCCTGGCAAGGATTCTATCACGCAACTCAGCTGCTTCCTTGATAAAGTTTTCCTCATCAGTACAGTTGCATTTAATTCTTAAGTATTGGGAGTATGGGATGGAATTAATCAGAGGCTGTGGGTGGAAGCTTGTAGCATGCAGTATTGCATTTCCTGCAGTGTTTTTTCTATATAGCTTGCTACACAGGTTCCCCTGCTCACCCTTGTAAATTTCTATATCTAAGAATTTTATTCATTTTTTGTCAAAGGACATGGTAAAATTTAGGTTAAAGTCGTTTTTGTTCATTCTTAGGAGGCATTGCTCGAGCATATCATGGGGGCCGTCCCAGATGATAAGAATATCATCGATATAACGGTACCACCCCAAAATATGGTCAGTGTAGATGGCCAGATTCTCATCAGCCAAAAACATTTGCTCCCACTCCCCCAGGTACAGGTTGGCATACGATGGGGCACAGCATGTCCCCATTGCAACCCCCTGCACCTTGAGGTAGTGGGAGCCGTTAAAAGTAAAGACATTATGTTTGATGATATACTCGAACAATGAAAGAATGAATTTGTTGTAAACAGGGTCAGTGGCAGTATTCTGTTGGAGAATATGGTTGATAGCTGCCAGGCCTCTTTCATGTGGAATCAAATCAGTCAGTGCAGGCTATATATATATATATATATATATATATATATATATATATATATGTATATATATATATATATATATAATATATATATATATATTTATAATATATATATATATATATATATATATATATATATATATATATATATATATATATATATACTCTGCATCCAGTGTAGCCTATATCTACAGTGCATGCCGTGGTGTACTGTTTCTAATACACTTCAGGCGGTGTACACAGTATCTAATACAGTGTGTACAGTGTCAACTACACTTCTGGTGGTGTACACAGTATAAAATACAGTGCATCCGTTGTACAGTTTCTAATACAGTGCAGACAGTGTACACAGTATCTCATACAGTTTGTATAGTTTCTACTACACTTCTGGTGGTGTACACAGTACACAATACAGTGCAGCCGTAGTACAGTTGCTAATACAATGCAGGCGGTGTACACAGTATCTAATACAGTGTATACAGTTTTTACTACACTTCTGGTGGTGTACACAGTATAAAATACAGTGCAGCCATAGTACAGTTGCTAATACAGTGCAGGCGGTGTACACAGTATCTAATACAGTGTGTACAGTTTCTAATACACTTCTGGTGGTGTACACAGTACACAATACAGTGCAGCCATAGTACAGGTGCTAATACAGTGCAGGCAGTGTACACAGTATCTAATACAGAGTGTACAGTTTCTACTACACTTCTGGTGGTGTACACAGTACACAATACAGTGCAGCCATAGTATAGTTGCTAATACAGTGCAGGCGGTGTACACAGTATCTAATACAGTGTGTACAGTTTCTACTACACTTCTGGTGGTGTACACAGTACACATTACAGTGCAGCCTTAGTACAATTGCTAATACAGTGCAGGTGGTGTACACAGTATCTAATACAGTGTGTACAGTTTCTACTACACTTCTGGTGGTGTACACAATACTGTGCAGCCATAGTACAGTTGCTAATACAGTGCAGGTGGTGTACACAGTATCTAATACAGTGTGTACAGTTTCTACTACACTTATGGTGGTGTACACAGTATCTAATGCAGTATGTACAGTGTCTACTACACTTCTAATAGTGTACACAGTATAAAATACAGTGCGACCGTTGTACAGTTTCTAATAGAGTGCAGGTGGTGTACACAGTATGTAATACAGTGTGCAGTTTCTACTACACTTCTGAATTTAACAGGGGCATGTAATTACAATTCTTGATATACTATTTCACGGCAGGGCCTGTTGTGCCCACCAAGAGTTACTTTGAGGGCTTACAGTGTTCTGGTACCACCAACACCTAAGGCCCAATTTTCTGCAGAGTATATAGGGCAGGCCGTATAGTATATATACTGCTGTTCAGAGTATAGAGTGCCTGGGGGACCCCCACGCTATTTTTAAAAAAAATTTGGCGCCTGGGCCTGGTAATGGACTTGGGGGGGAACCCATGCTGTTTTTTTCAATGATTTCCATCTATATTGCTGGGACCCGACAATACATTACACCTGCGAGTAGTTTTGAATTCATTTTTTTCCTTTAGAAATTTTATTTTGCTGTGGTATTGTTTTGAACATGGAAAAATGCGCTACTTTACAGGCATACTAAGGATACCCCCATGCACGATATTTAAGGGAATATTTCATTTTTATTGTTTCACTTTAAGCATTATTAAAATCACTGCTCCCGAAAAAACTTTTTTTGCATTGATACATGTCCCCTGGGGCAGGACCCGGGTCCCCAAACACTTTTTATGGCAATAACTTGCATATAAGCCTTTAAAATTAGCACTTTAGAATTTAATGGTGTTCACGTGTTCAAACAAATTTTTTTGTCTGTTTGCACGTTCTGCTGTGAACCGAACCGGGGGGTGTTCTGCTCATCCCTATTGGTCATCAATGGTACCTTTTATGAGGATAAATCTGCCCTCCAAGTCTTTGTGTTCCAGTTGAGGTGTAAATTTACACTTATTAGAAATATGGATTGCCACTCCCTTGGGTTTTCCTTCCGCATTGCAAGAAAGAACGCGGGATATTTGGCATGCAGGAAATAGGGGTTATAGCACCCTGGGAAATGTGTCTATTTTTTGGGAATGCATAGAATGTAACATTTTACGTTGTTTTATGGGCGAATTCATCCCCTGCACATTGTGTGATGCAATACACAGTGGAGGAGAGGAAATAGATTAATTAGCCATGGAGCAGAGGGGAAGGAATCTCACCTGATATTCTGCCACTCACCTCAGAGGAACGCCTGCCCATCTTTGTTACTGGCGTCTATTTAATCCTTTGTCGGACCAATGCACCAACGAACTGTGTGGTAGAATTGGGAGAGGCAGATTCCCGAGTGTAGCATTGGAAGATAAATGAGACCCTTTTTAAAGAAAGGGAATATGAGGAAAAACTGAATCAAGAACTGGACTCCTTTTTCTTAACGAATGATACAGGGGAAATAACCCCTTTTTGTTTGTGGGAAACACATAAATGTGTTATGAGAGGTACTCTTATATCTTTGGGTGCACATAGGAAAAAGATGCTTAACGAACAGATCGAGTCATTGCTCGAACGTATACGGGCATTGGAAGTAATGCATAAAAAATACACAACAAATAGAGGAGAAACCAGTAGGCCTACGAGAGGAGTTAAATTTACTACTGATTGATAAAACAAAAGCCAAAATAACCCGTGGTAGATGAGCATTCTATGAGTTGGGGAATAAGCCAAGTAGAATGCTCACAAATAGGGATGAGCCAAACCCCCCCTGTTCGGTTCGCACCAAAACATGCAAACAGGCAAAAAATTTGTTTGAACACGCGAACACCATTAAAGTATATGGGACATGAACATGAATAATCAAAAGTGCTAATTTTAAAGGCTTATTTGCAAGTTATTGCCATAAAAAGTGTTTTTTACACTGCTCCCGAAAAAACGATTTTTGGCATCACGAGGAATGCCACAGGGAAGTCCCGTCAAGTCACCGTGTGTCAGAGGGGGGGCGGGGTCACCGGGTGGCCCCGCCCCCCGTTATTTAAGAACCATCAGAAGAGGAGAAGCGTCACACAGCGGGAGCCTCCCTCAATGCCATCATGGATGCAGAGCGGCCCAAAAAGAAGATGAAGAGAAGAATATGAAGAGAAGAAGATGAAGAGAAGAAGATGAAGACAAGAATATGAAGAGAAGAAGATGAAGAGAAGAAGATGAAGAGAAGAGCGGAGCCTCCCTCCATGCCATCATGGATGCGGAGCGGCCCGAGGAGAAGAAGGGAAGAAGACGCCGACGCCGCGGAGGAGATGCCGGACGAGAACACTGGAGGAAGAACCAGAAGAAGAAGAAGATGGAGGAAGAAACTGAAGGAAGATAGAAGAAAGAAGAAGCATTTAAATAAAGGAATTGTCAAAAATTGTCTCTTGTCATTTTTAACATTTTTGACAGTTTTTTAGTGAAATGGTAGGGGTACTTTTGTACCCCCTTACCATTTCACACAGGGGGGAGGGCCGGGATCTGGGGGTCCCCTTGTTTTTTTTTTGTTTAATACGTTTTTATTAAAGAAAAATAAAGCAAAGGTATACATATATCTCAAAATAGAAACATTCTCATATAAATATATATGAGATAAAATATAAAATAACAGGTTTCAGTACTCATAGATTACAACGGTTAAGTAGAAGCCAGTACTCCAAGAAATGTCTCTGGAGTTATACAGATTGTCATTGTGATATCTAACTAGAAAATGGATTCCTACTATGTGAGCACTTGAATCCAAACACACTTTGAGAAAAACATGCTTTGGTTTAAAGAGGGTAAAGAATAGTAGAGAACAACAATGAATGAATAGGAAAAATGAAATGATAGGCAAGAGAATAACTGAGAAAAAAGAAAAATAGAGAAGGTATGAAAAAGGATGGTGAGAGGAGGGGAGGGGGGGGTTGCTGGCATGCATGTCAATACATTGAAAAAATGGCAATTTGTTAAGGATCAACCATTAAATGACTAATTATAATTGACATATTTAAGGGGTTTGTGTTATAAGGTCCTTGTAGGAGGAGGTGGACTGAAATTTTATCCAAGAATCCCATGTTAGAGAATGTTTCTTGGAAGTACCTCTAATATTGTGGGTAATACTCTCCATAAGGCGTACGTTATCCACCATTTGTAGCCAAGCTTTTATAGAAGGGGCTGTTGGTTGGCCCCATACAGTGGGAATTTAGGCTTTGGCAATGTTCAGTAAATGAGGAATGATTGAACGTTTATATATGCTTATGGGAGTTTTCATAGCATGGAAAAGGACAGTCCATGGGTCATTGAGTATACTGACATCCGAGATCTGTACAATCAGATCGTGAATGGCATCCCAATATGGTCGAATGAGTGGGCAAGACCACCACACGGTCGCATGAGTAGCTTTGTTCCCACAGTTCCTCCAGCACAATGGGGAACTGGCGGGGAACATTTGGTGTAGTCTAGCTGGGGTGTAATGCCATCTAGTGAGCAATTTATAGTTGACCTCTGACATTTTTGAGGCAAGGGATGAAGTATGGGCTAATTGTATGCCTTTTGGTTGTCAGTAAGGGAGGAATATAAATCGGTCTCCCATTTAGCTAGGAAGGGTGGAAAGTCTTGATTATGAAGAGCAATAAGAGCTTTGTAAAATAAAGAAATACCATGTATAGGGGGATCTTTTGGGTGAAATATTACTTCTATATCATTTAAATCACTTATACCTCTAAGCGGGTTAGGAAGGGAGCTTAAAAAGTGTTGTAGTTGGTGGTATCTCCATTTATCTAGGAAAGTGACAGGTTTAGGAGCAAGAATCATGTGTAATGGTTTAAGTACGTTGCCACGGAGAACGTGATGTAATAAGAGAGGCTCTTCCGATCTCCATGATTTAAAGCCTGGGTCAAGTAGACCCGGAGAAAAATATCTATGATTGAGGAGAGGTAATAGAGGGGAATCATAATTCCATGAGAATTTTTTGTGTATGGAGTCCCATATATCTAAAGAGGATATGGTAAGAGCCGAGGTAGATCGAGCAAAATTCCTATAAGAACGGGGTATCCAAGGGGCTATTGAGAGATCTATGCCACTTAAGAAATATTCAATTTGTACCCATAATTTCGATTTAAAAGCATATTTCCAATCCGCCACTCTGGCCAGAATAACCGCTTGATAGTATACTTTAAAATTAGGAAGTGCCAATCCTCCTTAGCATTTGGAGAGAAACAATAGCCCTCTGGATATTCTGGAGTGACTGTTCTTCCAAATAAATCGGGAAATCATGGATTGTAAAATAGTAAAGAACCCCACTGGTACATCTAATGGGAGCAAAAGTATTGAAAAAATAATGCGCCAACCAGAAAGCAAAGCAGCCAACACCACAATCAGACAAATTGCAAAAAGGTATGGAAAATAAGTGTGGTGCTAAAAAGATGTACGTTGTTGGGCAAAGCCGGACAGAATGGTATCTGAAAGGTAATATGCACAACAAAATGTATTAATGAGAGAAGATTGTGTGGGAACTGTTAGTTGGCACTAGCAGAAAAAAAAATTAAGTATCTAAACCAAAGGTATATAAGTAAATCATATAGGTGGATCGTGAATAAATCAACTATAATGTGACCCCTGAAAGAGAAAAAAGTAACACAACACTGTATGTCAATAAATAAAGAGAAAAGAACTGCCCATCCTAATTCTAGGGAAAGGCAGTTCTATACATGTGAACCTGAATGATATCAGGATTTAAGAAAAATATTAAATAAACATAAGTGAAAATGTCCACGTGATATGGAATAAACTAAAAAATAGTGACAAAAAATATATAACATATGAACTGCCAGTGAGACTAAAAGTCCATCCAAAACTCATACATATGAATGATATCTCAAAGTCCACATGAGGCAATTTAGAACAATCAGCGGCCGTTGGGGTGGATAAAGGAAAACCAGAGAACCCCAGATTGACATCCACAAGATACGATAACAAACATCTGTATACAGGGGATAGGTGTAGATACCCTTACCGGAAATGGTGGACTCCCAGCCAATGACTTGGGAGTCAAACTGGCTTGTAATGGAGCAAGGGGAGTAGCTCCTGGTTCCCCACGGCTGGAGATGATAAAGGAATGGCGACACTCACCGACTCTACCATTCAATCTCACTGACCAGTAGCATCAGAAATGTCAGTGGCGGGTACTCGTTGCAGATCCAACTTCCTAGGCGGGATGTCATTCTTCAAAAATAAAGGGAAAGAAACAAGGGCTTCCCCATAGTGTAAATCAGCTTGGGACTAGCTTTATTGAAACAGAATAATAAAAAACAGTCCAATTCTTCAAAGAGGAGTAAAAAGTAAATATAGCGCTAAAATAAATGGTGGCAAGACAGGCAAATCAAACCCTACGCGTTTCGTCCGATAGGACTTCGACTGGGGTATATGCCCGTCTGCCACATATGCCTGTATATATATGTAAAGAGGTAATAAGCGAATAGTAACAGCTGTTTGTGCCATGTATACCGTCACTTCCGGGTTGCGGGAAAATGACATCCGCATCCATCATGATCCAATCGTAGAGGTTTGAAAAATGGCCTGTAACCAAGCCTCTATGTGAATACCCAATCAGAATAATACCGTATACCGCGTCACCATACCTCGACATGTGCATGGGTCAGAGGATGTCCCTCCTCCAATGAAGTATCACGCCAGGGAGTACGACGCCCCGACCTGTAGGTCACTCCCCTCACCTATCACTAACAACTCAGGTGGGGTGCGGCCTCCAATACGGGAGTGTGGTGAGGACGTATGACGTCATTACGGCGTCCGGCCGAAAATGACAGAGACGGGAGCGACTGTGGGACGCAAATGCGTACCACGCCTCTCTCAAATGAGAACTAGCGGGCGGAAGTGTCAGAGCTTGGAACGCAAATGCGGTCCATCTATAACAACAAAGGAAAAACAAAAAACCTGTGTATATTTATAGACGCTGACATGGCACAAACATTGTTAAACACAACAACAAAAAGACTGTGCAGTAAAAAAAGACAATGTACAATATTGCTACAGTCAAAATCCCTGGTGGGATATAAATAACGCTGTCAATACAACAAAATGATTTTGACTGCTTAACAAAGGCATCTAAGAATAGGAGTATGTAGCAAAAATACCCAAGGACTACCATAACAAGCCAAGTGTCTAAAGTTAATTAAAATTAATGAGAAGAAAAAAACATAATTCATAATATAAACTGAATAATAAAAACCATCATAGATGATGTGACAATAAAAAGCGATACAACTGACCATTGGAAAACCAATAAGGCGGCTGTAGGCCAGATAAAACTTCAACACCGTAAGTGTATAGAAATATAAAAATCTAAAAGAATATCAACCATCAAGCCAACCCTCAAAAATAATGGGGGACTAATCTAATACTAAAAAAAGGATATTAGCCAAAAGAAAGGTTAGGACTGATTGATGAACAAATTAATGTCCCAATCGATGTTAAGGCCGAATGGCGTGTAACACTTTAATTGGTGTATCCAAAAAGTCTCTAATCTTGATACGCCCCTCTTCCTGGATTCACCCCTCCAATGAGGGGTGAATTTATCGATAACTTGGAACTGGGTTCCATTTGGATTTTGGTTATGGCAGTGCAAAAAATGTTTAGGTACACTATGGTTCGTAAGGCCTTTTTTGATATTGGCTATATGTTCATTCCCTCTCACAGCGAATGTACGTATAGTACGACCAACGTACTGTTTTTTACAAGGACACGTGATCAAATAGACCACGTATCTAGTTTCACATGTCAAAAAATGTTTAATCTGGTACCCCTTCCCTGTAACAGTGGAGATAAATGTCTCAGTCCTCCTCCGTCCACAAATGTTGTGTGTACAAACGTTACATCGCTTGCAAGGGAAAAACCCTTTCATATTGTGGAAGAAGGAGCGGATCACCGGGGGATCTATGGTATTGGGGGCAATTTGGCTTCTAATAGAGGGAGCCCCTCTATAGACAACACCGCCCCGCTCAGGAAGGACAGGGCCCAATAATGGGTCATTTTTAAGAACTCTCCAATGTCTCGCTATAATTTCTTTGATCTGTCTATGTTGTATGGAAAAATTTGTCAGGAGGGACCACTTATGTCTGTTGTCAGGGCCCCATTTAGGTTTGACAGCCAACAGAGATTCTCTATTTATCTGAGCAACCCTGTTGATTTCGTTGTCAATTTCTCTGGGATCATAACCTCTATCGACAAATCTGGACTTCAAGATCTGTGTTTGGTGCAGATAGTCTGTAAGGTTGCTACAATTGCGTCTAATCCGCGTAAACTGGCTACGTGGTACAGATTTCAACCAGGTAGCGTGATGACAACTATCGACCGGAATGTAACCATTCCGGTCGGTAGGTTTGAAAAATGTTTTGGTTTCCAGACGGTTATCGACTACTAATATTTCAAGGTCTAGAAAATGAATCGCGGAAGAGCTGATCTCATATTTCAGCTCTATCCCAATATCGTTATCATTTAATCTGCATAAAAAGACTTGTAGAGATTCCATACTTCCCCTCCATAGGAGGAGGATGTCGTCTATGTACCTCACCCAGAGAACTAACTCTGGGGGATTGAGGGCATAGACGACATCCTCCTCCCACCGGGCCATAAAAATATTGGCCAGGCTAGGGGCGAACTTAGCGCCCATAGCCACTCCCTTCTGTTGGATAAAGAAATCACCATTGTACCAAAAGTAATTATGTTTAGTGGCGAACCGTAATAGGTCCATGATGAATCTTTGTTGGGTTTTGGGAATGAACTCCTCCCTAGACAGGAAGAGTTCAACAGCTGCAAAACCCGCATTATGGGGTATGGAGGCATATAATGACGTAACGTCAGCTGTAACCAGAAGGAGATCGTTACTATAAGTAACATTATTTAACTTAGAGATGGTGTCCTTAGTGTCCCTTAAATAAGATGGCACGGATTGAACAATAGGTTGTAAGAAAAAATCAATATATCTCCCTATGCGGGAAGTAACAGAATCAATGCAGCTGATGATAGGGCGGCCAGGAGGTTGTGTAATGCTTTTATGCACTTTTGGTAAGTAATAAATTACCGGAATTCTCTGAGCCACAGGAATCAAGAAACTTTTTTCTTTGTTGTTAAGAATACCCAACTGGAACCCAGTGTCAACTAAGTCAGTGAGTGATCTCTTATAAGAGATTGTGGGATCAGTATAGATCCTTGAGTAAGTATCAGTGTCACTTAGGATTCTGGTCATCTCGAGGTGATAGTCATTTTTGTCCAAAACGACTATCCCACCTCCTTTATCCGCGGGACGGATGATTAAATCTTTCCGTTCCACCAATTTTTTGAGTCCAATTTTCAACATTGGATCGTTGAAAGACCTTTTAATAGGTAATCTATCAAGGTCCTGTAAAACCAGATCTCGAAAAACTTTAATGGAAGGGGCAGTGGGACCGGGCGGGTTAAAGATGGAAGGGTTTGAGAGTCCTGAATGAACTATATGCGAATTCACTTCAGCCCTAGGTCTCGTGGGGTTAGCAATAATATATCTCTGTACATTTAATTTCCTTACATATTTCTGGATATCTATAAAAGTGCTGAATTTATTCAGTTTGTTAGGCGGGGCAAACTTCAGGCCCTTTTCAAGGACTAAGAGTTCTGCCTCTGATAAATCCGCTTTACTCAGATTAAATATCCCACTTTCTTTCAGACCCGTTTTCTTTTGTCGGGAGCGCCTCCCCCCTCTAGTCCCCCGTTTCCATCTATGGCCCTTTTTTGTCTCCCTGATTCCTTGGAAAAATCCCCTTGGTAAGGGGGGACTGGTTGTTGTTGATTATAATTGAAAGGTGATCTGTTGTAATAATTAGAATCGGTCTCCCTATAAGGATAATAGGAGTTATAATTCTCCCGTGATCGTTCATTCCTTAGAGGGGAAAACCTATTGAACGTCCTCACAGGGGTTCTCTGCGGATAAGAATGTTCGTAGTGTTCATTGTATCTGTCATAATGGTTCTCTCTTCTAGGTGTGGATCTCTGATAGTTCCGATTAGAGGACATATTTCTCTGTCCTCTACCTCTACCCCTCCCTCCTCTATCTCTACCTCTGGAATTAACCGGAGGTCCTTTCCGGTGATTTTTTGGGGTATTGGGGGGGGCAGATGGGTAGCGGTCAACAATCCTATGGTCTATATCTACACTTCTGGAAGGAGGCGGTTGGGATTGGGAATACTGTTGTTCTGAAACATCCATCTGACATGAACTCTTCTCAGAAGCAGTAAGTCCTTCATCCACCGTTTGCCAGGAAAACACACAACCACTTTTGTAATCATTAACATCCCTGGTATACTTTTTTGTTTTTTGGTCTTTTGGTCCTTCTCTTCTTTTTCTAGGAGGACTCTCAGGGCAGATGAATGTGTGACATATTCGGAAGAGGATCTAAATGGTACCAATTTCTCTTTGATCTCCTTTATCTCCCTATCAATAGTCACCATTCTTGCTCTCTTTCTATCTATCAGGAATTTCAAGAGGGAAATCCCAACCTCATTAAAATATCGAAACCAAGATTCTAAATCGGAATCACCTTGTTGTGGAAACACGTATATGGTTTTTATTATTCAGTTTATATTATGAATTATGTTTTTTTCTTCTCATTAATTTTAATTAACTTTAGATACTTGGCTTGTTATGGTAGTCCTTGGGTATTTTTGCTACATACTCCTATTCTTAGATGCCTTTGTTAAGCAGTCAAAATCATTTTGTTGTATTGACAGCGTTATTTATATCCCACCAGGGATTTTGACTGTAGCAATATTGTACATTGTCTTTTTTTACTGCACAGTCTTTTTGATGTTGTGTTTAACAATGTTTGTGCCATGTCAGCGTCTATAAATATACACAGGTTTTTTGTTTTTTCTTTTGTTGTTATAGATGAACCGCATTTGCGTTCCAAGCTCTGACACTTCCGCCCGCTAGTTCTCATTTGAGAGAGGCGTGGTACGCATTTGCGTCCCACAGTCGCTCCCGTCTCTGTCATTTTCGGCCAGACGCCGTAATAACGTCATACGTCCTCACCACACTCCCGTATTGGAGGCCGCACCCCACCTGAGTTGTTAGTGATAGGTGAGGGGAGTGACCTACAGGTCGGGGCGTCGTACTCCCTGGCGTGATACCTCATTGGAGGAGGGACATCCTCTGACCCATGCACATGTCGAGGTATGGTGACGCGGTATACGGTATTATTCTGATTGGGTATTCACATAGAGGCTTGGTTACAGGCCATTTTTCAAACCTCTACGATTGGATCATGATGGATGCGGATGTCATTTTCCCGCAACCCGGAAGTTACGGTATACATGGCACAAACAGCTGTTACTATTCGCTTATTACCTCTTTACATATATATACAGGCATATGTGGCAGACGGGCATATACCCCAGTCGAAGTCCTATCGGACGAAACGCGTAGGGTTTGATTTGCCTGTCTTGCCACCATTTATTTTAGCGCTATATTTACTTTTTACTCCTCTTTGAAGAATTGGACTGTTTTTTATTATTCTGTTTCAATAAAGCTAGTCCCAAGCTGATTTACACTATGGGGAAGCCCTTGTTTCTTTCCCTTTATTTTTGAAGAATGACATCCCGCCTAGGAAGTTGGATCTGCAACGAGTACCCGCCACTGACATTTCTGATGCTACTGGTCAGTGAGATTGAATGGTAGAGTCGGTGAGTGTCGCCATTCCTTTATCATCTCCAGCCGTGGGGAACCAGGAGCTACTCCCCTTGCTCCATTACAAGCCAGTTTGACTCCCAAGTCATTGGCTGGGAGTCCACCATTTCCGGTAAGGGTATCTACACCTATCCCCTGTATACAGATGTTTGTTATCGTATCTTGTGGATGTCAATCTGGGGTTCTCTGGTTTTCCTTTATCCACCCCAACGGCCGCTGATTGTTCTATATTGCCTCATGTGGACTTTGAGATATCATTCATATGTATGAGTTTTGGATGGACTTTTAGTCTCACTGGCAGTTCATATGTTATATATTTTTTGTCACTATTTTTTAGTTTATTCCATATCACGTGGACATTTTCACTTATGTTTATTTAACATTTTTCTTAAATCCTGATATCATTCAGGTTCACATGTATAGAACTGCCTTTCCCTAGAATTAGGATGGGCAGTTCTTTTCTCTTTATTTATTGACATACAGTGTTGTGTTACTTTTTTCTCTTTCAGGGGTCACATTATAGTTGATTTATTCACGGTTCACCTATATGATTTACTTATATACCTTTGGTTTAGATACTTAATTTTTTTTCTGCTAGTGCCAACTAACAGTTCCCACACAATCTTCTCTCATTAATACATTTTGTTGTGCATATTACCTTTCAGATACCATTCTGTCCGGCTTTGCCCAACAACGTACATCTTTTTAGCGCCACACTTATTTTCCATACCTTTTTGCAATTTGTCTGATTGTGGTGTTGGCTGCTTTGCTTTCTGGTTGGCGCATTATTTTTTCAATACTTTTGGTACCATTTTTAGACGTAGATAGTGCTGCCTCCACACAATATTTTGGTATCATTTCTCCTTGTCATTATGGATGTATTTGATTACCGCAATAACCGTTCAGTGAATACGGAAGGTGTTTTCACTCTTTTGAAAAGAGACACCGAAATAGGGGGCCTGTTTGTTAGATTAAAAAACCTTATGGTATCGGAGCTACACCTTGATTGGGATATTGTCTTTTTGGAGCAATACTCTAAGGAGCACATGGTTCCGAGGGGACTAAGGTGGAACGTGTTTCCACAACAAGGTGATTCCGATTTAGAATCTTGGTTTCGATATTTTAATGAGGTTGGGATTTCCCTCTTGAAATTCCTGATAGATAGAAAGAGAGCAAGAATGGTGACTATTGATAGGGAGATAAAGGAGATCAAAGAGAAATTGGTACCATTTAGATCCTCTTCCGAATATGTCACACATTCATCTGCCCTGAGAGTCCTCCTAGAAAAAGAAGAGAAGGACCAAAAGACCAAAAAACAAAAAAAGTATACCAGGGATGTTAATGATTACAAAAGTGGTTGTGTGTTTTCCTGGCAAACGGTGGATGAAGGACTTACTGCTTCTGAGAAGAGTTCATGTCAGATGGATGTTTCAGAACAACAGTATTCCCAATCCCAACCGCCTCCTTCCAGAAGTGTAGATATAGACCATAGGATTGTTGACCGCTACCCATCTGCCCCCCCCAATACCCCGAAAAATCACCGGAAAGGACCTCCGGTTAATTCCAGAGGTAGAGATAGAGGAGGGAGGGGTAGAGGTAGAGGACAGAGAAATATGTCCTCTAATCGGAACTATCAGAGATCCACACCTAGAAGAGAGAACCATTATGACAGATACAATGAACACTACGAACATTCTTATCCGCAGAGAACCCCTGTGCGGACGTTCAATAGGTTTTCCCCTCTAAGGAATGAACGATCACGGGAGAATTATAACTCCTATTATCCTTATAGGGAGACCGATTCTAATTATTACAACAGATCACCTTTCAATTATAATCAACAACAACCAGTCCCCCCTTACCAAGGGGATTTTTCCAAGGAATCAGGGAGACAAAAAAGGGCCATAGATGGAAACGGGGGACTAGAGGGGGGAGGCGCTCCCGACAAAAGAAAACGGGTCTGAAAGAAAGTGGGATATTTAATCTGAGTAAAGCGGATTTATCAGAGGCAGAACTCCTAGTCCTTGAAAAGGGCCTGAAGTTTGCCCCGCCTAACAAACTGAATAAATTCAGCACTTTTATAGATATCCAGAAATATGTAAGGAAATTAAATGTACAGAGATATATTATTGCTAACCCCACGAGACCTAGGGCTGAAGTGAATTCGCATATAGTTCATTCAGGACTCTCAAACCCTTCCATCTTTAACCCGCCCGGTCCCACTGCCCCTTCCATTAAAGTTTTTCGAGATCTGGTTTTACAGGACCTTGATAGATTACCTATCAAAAGGTCTTTCAACGATCCAATGTTGAAAATTGGACTCAAAAAATTGGTGGAACGGAAAGATTTAATCATCCGTCCCGCGGATAAAGGAGGTGGGATAGTCGTTTTGGACAAAAATGACTATCACCTCGAGATGACCAGAATCCTAAGTGATACTGATACTTACTCAAGGATCTATACTGATCCCACAATCTCTTATAAGAGATCACTCACTGACTTAGTTGACACTGGGTTCCAGTTGGGTATTCTTAACAACAAAGAAAAAAGTTTCTTGATTCCTGTGGCTCCGAGAATTCCGGTAATTTATTACTTACCAAAAGTGCATAAAAGCATTACACAACCTCCTGGCCGCCCTATCATCAGCGGCATTGATTCTGTTACTTCCCGCATAGGGAGATATATTGATTTTTTCTTACAACCTATTGTTCAATCCGTACCATCTTATTTAAGGGACACTAAGGACACCATCTCTAAGTTAAATAATGTTACTTATAGTAACGATCCCCTTCTGGTTACAGTTGACGTTACGTCATTATATACCTCCATACCCCATAATGCGGGTTTTGCAGCTGTTGAACTCTTCCTGTCTAGGGAGGAGTTCATTCCCAAAACCCAACAAAGATTCATCATGGACCTATTACGGTTCGCCACTAAACATAATTACTTTTGGTACAATGGTGATTTCTTTATCCAACAGAAGGGAGTGGCTATGGGCGCTAAGTTCGCCCCTAGCCTGGCCAATATTTTTATGGCCCGGTGGGAGGAGGATGTCGTCTATGCCCTCAATCCCCCAGAGTTAGTTCTCTGGGTGAGGTACATAGACGACATCCTCCTCCTATGGAGGGGAAGTATGGAATCTCTACAAGTCTTTTTATGCAGATTAAATGATAACGATATTGGGATAGAGCTGAAATATGAGATCAGCTCTTCCGCGATTCATTTTCTAGACCTTGAAATATTAGTAGTCGATAACCGTCTGGAAACCAAAACATTTTTCAAACCTACCGACCGGAATGGTTACATTCCGGTCGATAGTTGTCATCACGCTACCTGGTTGAAATCTGTACCACGTAGCCAGTTTACGCGGATTAGACGCAATTGTAGCAACCTTACAGACTATCTGCACCAAACACAGATCTTGAAGTCCAGATTTGTCGATAGAGGTTATGATCCCAGAGAAATTGACAACGAAATCAACAGGGTTGCTCAGATAAATAGAGAATCTCTGTTGGCTGTCAAACCTAAAGGGGGCCCTGACAACAGACATAAGTGGTCCCTCCTGACAAATTTTTCCATACAACATAGACAGATCAAAGAAATTATAGCGAGACATTGGAGAGTTCTTAAAAATGACCCATTATTGGGCCCTGTCCTTCCTGAGCGGGGCGGTGTTGTCTATAGAGGGGCTCCCTCTATTAGAAGCCAAATTGCCCCCAATACCATAGATCCCCCGGTGATCCGCTCCTTCTTCCACAATATGAAAGGGTTTTTCCCTTGCAAGCGATGTAACGTTTGTACACACAACATTTGTGGACGGAGGAGGACTGAGACATTTATCTCCACTGTTACAGGGAAGGAGTACCAGATTAAACATTTTTTGACATGTGAAACTAGATACGTGGTCTATTTGATCACGTGTCCTTGTAAAAAACAGTACGTTGGTCGTACTATACGTACATTCGCTGTGAGAGGGAATGAACATATAGCCAATATCAAAAAAGGCCTTACGAACCATAGTGTACCTAAACATTTTTTGCACTGCCATAACCAAAATCCAAATGGAACCCAGTTCCAAGTTATCGATAAATTCACCCCTCATTGGAGGGGTGAATCCAGGAAGAGGGGCGTATCAAGATTAGAGACTTTTTGGATACACCAATTAAAGTGTTACACGCCATTCGGCCTTAACATCGATTGGGACATTAATTCGTTCATCAATCAGTCCTAACCTTTCTTTTGGCTAATATCCTTTTTTTAGTATTAGATTAGTCCCCCATTATTTTTGAGGGTTGGCTTGATGGTTGATATTCTTTTAGATTTTTATATTTCTATACACTTACGGTGTTGAAGTTTTATCTGGCCTACAGCCGCCTTATTGGTTTTCCAATGGTCAGTTGTATCGCTTTTTATTGTCACATCATCTATGATGGTTTTTATTATTCAGTTTATATTATGAATTATGTTTTTTTCTTCTCATTAATTTTAATTAACTTTAGATACTTGGCTTGTTATGGTAGTCCTTGGGTATTTTTGCTACATACTCCTATTCTTAGATGCCTTTGTTAAGCAGTCAAAATCATTTTGTTGTATTGACAGCGTTATTTATATCCCACCAGGGATTTTGACTGTAGCAATATTGTACATTGTCTTTTTTTACTGCACAGTCTTTTTGTTGTTGTGTTTAACAATGTTTGTGCCATGTCAGTGTCTATAAATATACACAGGTTTTTTGTTTTTCCTTTGTTGTTATAGATGGACCGCATTTGCGTTCCAAGCTCTGACACTTCCGCCCGCTAGTTCTCATTTGAGAGAGGCGTGGTACGCATTTGCGTCCCACAGTCGCTCCCGTCTCTGTCATTTTCGGCCGGACGCCGTAATGACGTCATACGTCCTCACCACACTCCCGTATTGGAGGCCGCACCCCACCTGAGTTGTTAGTGATAGGTGAGGGGAGTGACCTACAGGTCGGGGCGTCGTACTCCCTGGCGTGATACCTCATTGGAGGAGGGACATCCTCTGACCCATGCACATGTCGAGGTATGGTGACGCAGTATACGGTATTATTCTGATTGGGTATTCACATAGAGGCTTGGTTACAGGCCATTTTTCAAACCTCTACGATTGGATCATGATGGATGCGGATGTCATTTTCCCGCAACCCGGAAGTGACGGTATACATGGCACAAACAGCTGTTACTATTCGCTTATTACCTCTTTACATATATATACAGGCATATGTGGCAGACGGGCATATACCCCAGTCGAAGTCCTATCGGACGAAACGCGTAGGGTTTGATTTGCCTGTCTTGCCACCATTTATTTTAGCGCTATATTTACTTTTTACTCCTCTTTGAAGAATTGGACTGTTTTTTATTATTCTGTTTCAATAAAGCTAGTCCCAAGCTGATTTACACTATGGGGAAGCCCTTGTTTCTTTCCCTTTATTTTTGAAGAATGACATCCCGCCTAGGAAGTTGGATCTGCAACGAGTACCCGCCACTGACATTTCTGATGCTACTGGTCAGTGAGATTGAATGGTAGAGTCGGTGAGTGTCGCCATTCCTTTATCATCTCCAGCCGTGGGGAACCAGGAGCTACTCCCCTTGCTCCATTACAAGCCAGTTTGACTCCCAAGTCATTGGCTGGGAGTCCACCATTTCCGGTAAGGGTATCTACACCTATCCCCTGTATACAGATGTTTGTTATCGTATCTTGTGGATGTCAATCTGGGGTTCTCTGGTTTTCCTTTATCCACCCCAACGGCCGCTGATTGTTCTAAATTGCCTCATGTGGACTTTGAGATATCATTCATATGTATGAGTTTTGGATGGACTTTTAGTCTCACTGGCAGTTCATATGTTATATATTTTTTGTCACTATTTTTTAGTTTATTCCATATCACGTGGACATTTTCACTTATGTTTATTTAACATTTTTCTTAAATCCTGATATCATTCAGGTTCACATGTATAGAACTGCCTTTCCCTAGAATTAGGATGGGCAGTTCTTTTCTCTTTATTTATTGACATACAGTGTTGTGTTACTTTTTTCTCTTTCAGGGGTCACATTATAGTTGATTTATTCACGATCCACCTATATGATTTACTTATATACCTTTGGTTTAGATACTTAATTTTTTTTTCTGCTAGTGCCAACTAACAGTTCCCACACAATCTTCTCTCATTAATACATTTTGTTGTGCATATTACCTTTCAGATACCATTCTGTCCGGCTTTGCCCAACAACGTACATCTAATGGGAGCATTTGAATGAGAAAGAGGATGCGAGGTAATATATTCATTTTAATGATATTTACTTTCCCCAACCATATGTGTGATAGGCTGGACCATTTTCGTAGGTCATCTCTAATCCTATTTAGCAAGGGGATATAATTATATCGAAAGAGAGATTGGAGATTAGAAGTAAGATAAATACCTAGGTATTTCATACATTTTGGTTCCCATTTAAAGGGAAAAAGGGGTTTAAGGGAAAGTACCTCGGTCTTGGAGATATTAATGTTTAAAATTTCGGATTTGGATAAATTTATTTTGAAGTTAGATGTATTTATGGGATCTGTTACCTATTTGTATGCCTTTGATATTAACATTATTCTTAATTGTAGCTAAGAAGGGTTCTAAAGTAAGAGCAAAGAGGAGAGGGGAGAGGGGGCAGCCCTGCCTGGTTCCATTATGTAAGACAAAGGGGTCACTTAACGTTCCATTAATTCTAATTTGTGCTGAGGGGCGTAAACCTGAAGAGTGAGAGACAGAATTTGCATAAGCGGAAAGGCGGGGGAGCAAAATGTCGCTGAATGTTTTATAATATAAAATAGTGAACCCGTCAGGTCCAGGAGCTTTACCGGATGGGGAAGACTTCAGTGCTGCCTGAAATTCCTCAACTGAGAAATCCTCCTCCATTTCTTTAAGGACAGATGTGGGCAATTTAGGAAGATTGGCCTCTTTCAAGTAGGAAAGCACGCAAGTTCTTCTCTCTTTTTGAGGTAGAGAGGATAAGTCATTTTTAACATTGTAAAGGTCAGCATAATACTCTCTAAAGGCCTTAGCAATGTCTGGAGTTGCATGAGCCATCTCACCAGTTGAAAGTTTGATTTTGGAAATAAATTATTGCGATTGTTTAGTCTTTAATGATCTAGCTAATAATTTACTCGGTTTGTTCCCCCACTCATAAAATTTCTGTGACAGGCGATGGAATTTTCTCTTGGTGTCTAAGTTAAGGAGGGATTTTAATTCCTCTCGTTTAAGTGTTAGGGATTGGAGGTGCTCAATATGTAAAGAAAGTTTATGTTGTTTGTCAAGAACCTCTATCTGTTGTAGAACCTGGTTAATTTGTTGTCCATGTTCCCTTTTTTTCCTTGCAGCAAGCTCAATGAGTCGGCACCTAATAGTATCCTTATGAGCTTCCCAAACGATGGAGGGAGAGGTGTCAGGGGGTTTGTTTACCTTGAAGTATTGCAATAAATGAGAGGCTAACATGGAAATCTCAGCTTCATTAGAAAGAAGGAAGTCATTAAGTTTCCAGTTGTTAGTATGTCGTGGTAAGGAAGACATGGTCAACGTCATAGACACAGGTGCATGGTCTGAAACAGATGCGGTGCCTATGTGAGTAGATTGTAGAAGGGGGAGATGAAAATGATCTAGAAACATATTATCTATTCTGGAGTAAGATTGGTGTGTTGTGGAAAAATTTGAAAAATCCTTCTCTTTGGGATGGAGGAGGCGCCAGACATCCATCAACTGAAGGTCCAAAAGCCTTTTTTAACAAATTTCAGTCGTTTGAAAGAGATATTAGAGCGGTCTTGGGACGTATCAATCGTTGGGTCTAATGGCATGTTTATGTCTCCCGCTAGGATAGCAAGTCCCTTAGCGAAGTGTGACAGTTTAGTTAGGATTTGTGAGAGAAAAGCAGACTGATTATGGTTTGGACAATATACATTTGCAAGAGTGCATTGAGTGTTACCTATGAAGCCCCTAAGGAAAAGAAAGCGACCATGATCATCCGCTAACATGTTAGATAGCCTAAAGGACACACCTCTGCAAAATCCAATGGCTACTCCTTTAGCTTTATTGGTGTCTGATAGACTACAGTACCACTGCGGGAAGTGGGGTGATGTTAATTTAACAGGTGTTGTGTGGGTTAGATGTGTTTCCTGAAGAAAGGCATGTTTAAGTTCACAAAATATTTGGTGTCGCTTAGCAGCGACATTAAGACCCCTGACATTGTATGATATAGTCTTTATCATAGCCATTGTTAAAATAAAATGTGATCCTTCAGCTTATCCTGCCATGCATGCCAGCAGGGAGGGGGTAGTGGGGGGGGAAGCAGGAGAGATTGTTTGGAGAGAAAAAGAAAGAAAAGAGTAAGAAGATGAGCATGTATAAAAATTACATACGTGGGTTAAAGAACTTGTGGGAAACAGATGAATAACACGTAGAAATCTGCAGTGGTCCCATTGGGGAAAGAGAGAGCAAGAGGCCATCCCAATCCCTGTGCAGGGATTGAATAGGATAACTGTAAGCCCGTTCGCTCTCGCCAACCCCAGAAGGAGAGGGGGATGGGGTTACGCTATAGGGGAGGGGTAGTGAGGGAAGTGCGCCCTGACAGCACACAGCCTGTAAAAAACAAATAACATAACTATAAGTAAATAATTAGTTCCAGTTAGAAATATGAAAAATATAAATGTAAGACCAGGATCATATTAAATATTATGTATCCCACAAGGTAACACAGATGTTAATCAAACTGGAACGTGAACCAACTAATAAAAGAAAAAAGGAAAAAAAAAAGAACATTGGTCAGTTCAATGGTAAGTCAGCCTAGGCCATGTATAGTCACACAAAAGTAGAAAAAACTGTGGCCAAAACCTGACTCTGTAGAAAATCCCTGTAGGAAAAAGATTGTTTACATTAATGAAATTAGTATGGATGAAAAAATATACATTTCAACCATGTTTTTGTGCAGAGCCTGGGAGAAAAGTACGTCTTTTCTTTGAAGGGGTTTTTCTCCAAAGTGGATCCATTGGGCATGAAAATTTGGGAATTGCATCCTGCCAGCCTGGGAGCTCCATAGACAAAAGATGAAGATCCTGCAAGAAAGTTGGGAGTTCCTCAGGAAATCTTAGTGTATGGGAACGGCCATTTTTTGTGGCAATCAGGCAGGCTGGGAAGCCCCATCTGTATGTTATCCCGTCATTGCATAGGTGATCAAGAAGCGGCTTTAGGGTTCTACGACGATCCAAAGTATCCTTGGAGAGGTCTGGATATAAGGTGATGACTGCCCCATCAAAGTCAATGTTAGGCAAGCCCCGCATCGTCATCATGATAGCATTTTTATCTTTAAAGTAATGCAAGCGACAGATAACGTCCCTGGGCAAGTCTGAGTTAGCATTACGTGGTCTTAGGGCACAGTGCACCCGGTCGAAGCGCAATGGTTCGGTGGCAGAGTTACCCAGAATGGTGTTGAAAATGCCTCTTATAGATGGTTCAAGATCACTATCTCCAGTTGCTTCCGGAAGACCTCTGACACGTATATTATTTCTACGGTTAAGGTTCTTGAGGTCTTCGAGGTTATATAGAGAGGTCCGATGGGCAAATTCCAGCTGGGTGACAGTGTCCTGCAATTCTTTAATGGCTAAGGCTTGTGTGTCCTGCCATTGCTCCGTTTCCTCCACTCTGACCAAGATATGTGACATATCAGATCTCACAGCAGTTATTTCTTTTTTAATGGATTTCTCCAAACTGTGAAACATACCTGCAAGTTCTTTTTTGAGACCGCTCATGAGTGTAGTCATTTCGGAACCAGCGGGAGATCCAGTGTCGTCCATCAGGTCCGAACAATAGGAGGAAGCCGGTGAGTGAGCTCTCCCTCACCGAAGCAGATGGAGAGGTGCTTGTTCTCGAGGTACGGACCTGGTCGTCACGTGCGTTGGCCAATGTTGACTGGTTGCCATTTTGTTGACTAGTTCTGTATTTTGTGCATACACCTCAATCATTGTGGTAGTATGGACATATACATATCTAGATTTGAGAGATCTTACAACAAAGAGGTAGTTCCATCCGCAATACACATTTATTTATAGGGTTACATAATATATACAAATTACACACCAGACAGTATTTACAACACAATGTACAGTGTAGGTCCCCTGGCTTACATGATATTTACAAATTACTCACAGAACCATATATACAATACAATATAAGATGCAAGTATAGAGTTAGATTACCTGTTAACTTCAGGTCAGCCCATGGTCACTGCTGTCTGTTCCCACACCAAAGAGAGAGTTAGCTTGGTCACAAATCATTATATCTCCCCCCCCCTTTCTGTAGTGTGGCTAATATAATTCTCCCTAATTGGTCACTGTACCTAGTAAATGTATATTGGGCACAGCCTGATTGGATGAGTCAAAGAAGGCTGTTGTTTACTACCCAGGGGAGATGTTATCAGGGAAAACAAAAGGCCAACCTTTGAAGTTGAACTAATTACAATAACACCAACACAACACTCAGTATTTTAAATATATTTCCCTCTAACTGAAATATCTTTCATTATTACAATATTTTACAGTTATTAATGGAGATTTCACATAAACTCATAAGGCAACAGATGGCCCCTTGTGGCCAGTTGAGAATATGAGACTCGGCCACACCTAGAATAATGGTTTATGTGCAATCTCCTTTAATATTTGGCACTTTTGGCTTTACCTTCTGAAATGAAATAAAACTCATTGAGAAGAAAAAAAAAAACTTTTAAACTCTCCATCTCTACAGTTCACACTTCTGGATCCTAGTATAGGTAGCCATCACTTGTTCTGGATGTCATAAGTCCATAATAAAAATCATGAGAAACAGCACCAAAACAAAACAATAAGGAAAAAAAAAAAAACATGAGGATCCTTGTTCTCAACAGTCCAATAATAACAATAGTCCGATAATAACAGTGCAAAAGTCCATAAGGTGAATCTGGTCCTGTTGCCCTTGCTTCTGGGACGGCCTTCACTAGTGATTCCAATTGGATACAGCATACAACAACAGCCTGGGGACCAGCTTTTCCTGGCTTTCTAAGATTATACTTTATTAATGTGGACAAAGGTAGAGAAATAAAAACACAAGTACATTTAAAACATATGCATTCAACTGAATGCTTGTCTGGTAAGTCTGAGCCGTAAGGACCTTTGATTAGAATTGTCATAGATATACTGCGACATAGTAATGAGACCCCTTTCCCAGTGACATGTGTAACAATTTGAATGGTTACGCCCTTCAGCCAGGTGTCTGATTTTCATCCCCCCATCTTTCTTCCTCCATTGTCATATGCCTGCAAGTACCTCTGCCCCACCTTCTGTGGAATACCACATTGTGTGTGTGTGTGTATGACTCTTCACGTGTTCAGGGGAATTTTGTTGCCATCGCAACTCACCACTAACTCCTTTTACTGAAACTGGGTACAGTTCAACCTTGGCTGGTGCCAAACCTTTGGGCATATAGCTCCATCCTTGGCTACCGTGTGTAGCTACTGTATGAATCCTGCCTTTAACATGCTACGGAAGAGGTCATCACTTTAAGAGTTCTCAGTGCAGATTAGGCAGTGTCGCCTACGCAGACAAAAATAACTTGATTTCAGAATACGGATAAGTGTGATGTCATCAGTCACTAGTGGCTTCAGGAACAATCAAACTAAATTACTCTTAAGTACAATTGTACTATACTCCCTGCTATTTGCCAATCACTATGAGTCTCACCAGTCCCAGTATATCTATATGATATTCACGCAATGCTCTTTGAACTTGGTTATGGCACAAAAAAGAAAACTGACCAACAAACAAAAAAAAAATTGATCAATGACCACATATGATGACTGCCCAATAGTAGAACTGTAGAGAGGATTGTATGTCACATATAAAAAGAAAATAGTCACATGACCAGGTGTAACCAGGTGTTACTGTCATAGTTGGTAATAACTACCATGACATACATTTATATAAAACAATTATCCAATGTCGAAAGAGAAGAAGGAAAACTGTTGGAACTTGGTCCATCCCCAAAATGCTATAGGGAAGCTTTAATATTCTATATCAACATTTCTAACCATTTTAAATGTTCTCCATATAATGTTTCCCCTACTCCCCTCTTTTATTTATTTATTTATTTATTTATTTCACCCTAGTGACACCAAACTCAAGAATCACCATACAAAAAAAAAAAAATAAAGGTACTATAGGAAAGAAAGAAAAATAGTAAACATTAAAAAAAAAGAATAAAAAAAAAAATTAAAAATCGTTCTTCCCCCTTTGTTTTTTTTTTTTGTAAACAAAAAAAATTACCGTTAAGAAAAAAGAAGAATAAAAATGAGAGAAAAAAAAATGTAACAAAGTAAAAAAAATTTAATCTGTATTCTGTCAAAATAAAAACATTGAAACTGCCTTCAAACATTGTAGCTATTCAAAAGGCAACACCCTCTGTTGGTGGTGATTAACATATTAATTGACTCTCAGTGCAAATCTATTTGCAAGTCAATCAGGCCACAAGAACTTGTATTACAGAGAGCAGGATCTCTGTTTAAAAAAAAAAAATGTTTAAATTTTTTTCTTTTTAGAATTTAGTTGGGCCTGACTGCAATTAATTGGATTCAAGGCTTCTCCTTAAAACAAAAAAAAAATAAAAAGTTATGTTTTAAGGTCCTCTGTGTTTCAAAGTACTTTGTCCAGTCTGGGTCCAATCATTTGTCCTTGTCTGTGTATTTCTCCTAAAATACAAAACTCAAACATTAATAACACCTCACTGTACCTCTCTGAGAGGTTCATAATGGACTAAACTAGTAGTGGATGATTGGAACAGACTTCCAGCTGAGATAATGCGTCCATCCACAGTAAGTACGGTCCAAAATGTACAGACACACCCACATATCTGTACTCTGACAAACAAAAAGTTATAGGAAAACCTGGTGTGTTTGTAAGTACTTAAAGTTTAAGAAGACAACATGTAGACATAAAACCTTTACACATATTAACAGCACATGCGTCAATTTGGAAGGAAAAACAAAACACCAGACCTACTGAATCCATAAGATGCCACAAGGTGCAAAGCAATGCATTGTTATGTATTTTCCACGTATTAGAGTGAATGAAACTTCACTCTAAGCCACAGAAAAGGAAAAATTATCAAAACAAAATCCCTACAGTTTCTCAGAGTTATAGGGATCGAGATCTCTTATCTGTGCACAGGTTATTTATTCGTGAATACATATAAACTTGTAAAAAAAGTATTAATTTAAACTGGTACCAGTATTGAGCTCATTACAAACGAGAAAAATTAATAAAATAATCATAAACAGTATAAAGCATGCGCATTAGTGTGATCACACTTATTGATGGCCATAAAAACAATGGTGAGTACACCCCTACAAAAAAAAAAAAAAATCTTTGATTACACATGGACCGTTCATACCCATGCATTCCATCACTCAGACATACACATTTATTTAGATTGAACCCATACATTCTGGATAGAGCTTTGATAAATAGCAAATTAATTGTTATGTGTTTACGCAAACAGGAGAAAGGAAAAAAAAAACAAAAACCAAGAACACCAACCCAAAACAAAATAAAGAAAAAAAAAAGAAAAAAAAATGAAGCAAGAGTAAGCTTCTGTACTAAACACTACTTGTACCCTATACCTTTGAATATTTATGGCAGTCTTCTGATCCTTTGGGGAAGATAAACACCTGTATTACTAATAACCATGTTTGAATACCTAGCCTAATATACATTACCTTAGGTGTATGTATTTATGTATAAATACATCTATATTGATACACCTGATCAATATGTAAATACTTTTTCATGAGCTCCCTGCACCTGGAAAATATAACTTAGACAAAAGTTATTACCCTTTTCCCTTTGACACAAAGAAAGCAAACACTGCCACATTGTTTTATTTACATATTTACATTGGTATATGTTCACTGACATTCACACTTGGATCTGGTGAAAATAAATTAATCAGATCATAGGCATCTGGATGACACATTAGATCTGGTATTTCTTTTGCTGTTTCTACATTGCTTATATTTAAGGTTTGTTCCCAGTAAGGTGAAGTCCTAGCAGATAACATAGATATGTTGGGCCTCCCTCCTGTATTTTCTGTTTGAATGGGACAGATGGTTTTCTGTGGGACCTTAACAATTTGATCAAAAGATTGTTTTATTTCTTTCAGTTCTTTCCTACACTGTACCACATCTGCATGGCATGCTTCATATTTTACCTTAAGAACATGTTGTGATGTTTCCATTATTTTATTGGTATTTTCCCAATTATGAATATGCGACTTCAGTAGTTCAATCTCATTTTCAAGAGAGGTAATTGTGCTAATTAACTTAAGCTCTTTCAGAACTGATCTCCTGTGCTGTAATCTGAGATCGTTTTCCATGGAATTTACATTCAAAGGGGAGCATGAGGCTATTTGCCTTTGACTAGTACCTGGGGAGCCATGCCTATAGATCTTATCTTTGGATGCATTGTAATTGTAATGGTGCCTCTTTCTGTTTGAAAAGGTGGCAAATTCTCCTGTAGTGTGACAGGTTTTGTTGTTTGTACTCTGGTGATAAATCTTTGATTTCACAGAATTAGACCTTCTGGCTACATGAAAAGATTTGTGCATACAGTCCATGATGCATTGATATGAATCTTTAAGAGGATTTATAAAAAATCCACATTTAATTTTAAATTTTGGATGGGCATTAGCTATTAGGAGGGTTTTGTACTCTGGGTCCTCTCTGTGTACATTTCTCTGTTTGCCTACATAGTAAGCTGACCATAGCCTGTTTGCATAAAGAAATGGATTCTCATTATTTTCCTGTTTTGTTCTATACGCTGCTTTTAAGCCTAGGTCAAAGGGATATATTATTTTTAGCAATTCATCTACAGTTTCATTGTAATCTGCTCTTCCTTCTTTAACATCGTCTGGTAGGGAAGACCATGTGTCTAAGTTAACTGTTAATAGTAAAACTTTAACCTGATCTCTGGAGTTGGCAACTCCCAACAATTTACATCGTTGCAAGACATTATCTGTATGAAATGTTATGTGCACTCCTGGCAATAGTTTGCCAATAATGTTAGCTACAAGTAGCACATTTTCTAAAGACTGTCTGTCCTCCCTATCCATCTTTTGTGCTGTGCTCTCAATTCCTGTTGATATGCATACATGCAGGAAACATCTTTCAAAAATGTTTTAAATAGACTGAATCTTCATGCATAGAAACATTGGGCAACAGCTCTTTTCATCTCCTTCTAATGCATCTGGACTCTTCATGTACCAATTCTATATTATATTTAGCTTTTAACAAAAGTTATGTGTTCCTTGTAGGCTCCCTATTAATTACACACTGTAGAACACAGCTATTTCTTATAGCCCATTTCTATATCAAGCACATGGAGCACCCAATGTTCCTTTTTAGCATTCAAATGAAAAACCCTTTTAAAGTGTGCCTTTTGTAGATATTGCAACCCCTTGAGATATTGCTGAAAGAGACCACCAAATTTTTCTGTCCATTCGCCGGTCGCCATTTTGTTGACTAGTTCTGTATTTTGTGCATACACCTCAATCATTGTGGTAGTATGGACATATAAATATCTAGATTTGAGAGATCTTACAACAAAGAGGTAGTTCCATCCGCAATACACATTTATTTATAGGGTTACATAATATATACAAATTACACACCTGACAGTATTTACAACACAATGTACAGTGTAGGTCCCCTGGCTTACATGATATTTACAAATTACTCACAGAACCATATATACAATACAATATAAGATGCAAGTATAGAGTTAGATTACCTGTTAACTTCAGGTCAGTCCATGGTGACTGCTGTCTGTTCCCACACCAAAGAGAGAGTTAGCTTGGTCACAAAGCATTATATCCCCCCCCCTTTCTGTAGTGTGGCTAATATAATTCTCCCTAATTGGTCACTGTACCTAGTAAATGTATATTGGGCACAGCCTGATTGGATGAGTCAAAGAAGGCTGTTGTTTACTACCCAGGGGAGATGTTATCAGGGAAAACAAAAGGCCAAACTTTGAAGTTGAACTAATTACAATAACACCAACACAACACTCAGTATTTTAAATATATTTCCCTCTAACTGAAATATCTTTCATTATTACAATATTTTACAGTTATTAATGGAGATTTCACATAAACTCATAAGGCAACACCAAGTATTGCTGAATGGAACCCGTAGAGACTGGAATGGACAGAGATCTCTTGCCAGGACGTTTACCTGGGGCAGATCGGAATTTAGGTGTCTTGGCAGGCATAACTGGAACTATATGGCCGATAGCTGTAAGGGGCACCCCTTACTCACATCTGTTCAATGCCATGCATACATCAAAATATTGTTATCATGCAGAGAGATTCTAATGCAGATAGTATGCAGATAGTAATAAATTCACTTCAATAGACACAGAGAGGAGCAAGGAGAATCAACTTGATTAAAGTTTATAGGAACAGGAGCTGTGCAGATATTATGTTAGCCGAGAATGAGCTAGGGAGTACTCGGAGCACAAAGATGGCCGCTAGCTTCCAGGAGTAGGCCAAAGCCACGGACTTTCCTAATGGTAATGGCCGGTCGGGAACTGCAATAACATGGAAGTCTCAGGAGGCTCCTCAAAGGCCCAAACTCGGGGTCACAACAATAGGTGTATGTCAATCTTAATATGAAGAGGGCAGGGACAGTTAACCCTTAACACCACATCCCATCTAGGAAATAACACAAAGAAAACGGAAATGGGGTAACGTTACCCCTGGGACTTTTAAGGTGCTTAAAAATTGAGGTACAAAGATAAGGAAAAATGTATGCAACGTCTGATTACAATAAAACAAACTTTTATTGATTCAATTTAATACATAATAGAAAAAGGTTAAACATCCACTCTCTCGATCTAAAAAATCTAATTTGGACAGAGGCAATGAGAAAAAAACACTTAGTGAATACCACTCGACATGTTTCGCTCATTCGTGAGCTTCATGAGGAGTTTTGGTACATACAGTATGTGGTATGCTAAAGATGAGAGAAACAAAGTACAAATCAGATAGTACAGAAATAAACACAGTAATATACTTTGTAATTAAAAAACAAGCAGATTAGAAACAATTGTTGGATACATGAATGATTCAATCAATAAATTTTAATGAGTACTATAGTGTAATTTGATTAAACAATATGAAAGGATAAATTCCAATAACCATATGTGGAAGTCCACACCAGTAACAAACACCGCTGCTAGACTAATTAACTAAATAATTAATTGAATAATCATGAGCAGGACTAGCTTACCAAGCCAATTTAAAAAAATTAAGATAGACAACGTATTTGCTGTGGATAACGGAACACAATAGATCACATTCACAGAACTGGATAGGTCTCCCCTGTCTGAATTTCCCAGCCGTTTTGGTCACAGAGGGGCTACGTGTAAGGTATATAGCAGAAGGCTAAGAATTAGATAAAAAAAGTTTTTAAAAGATAGGTAAGTGAAGTGGAAATTAGAACACTTGGAATACATTAATCAATCCAAGGGTCAGGGTATAATCACCTTGTGTTGAATCAAAAGTACATTGTTGGGGGCTAATAAAGCCTTGTAACAAAAATCAGATGAAGCAGCTGCTTTAGGGTCTCCAAATGGTGACACTCAGCATTAGCTCATGGATTTAACAGACAGAAGATCCAGGATAGTGAAACAAGAGTATGCTGCAGAGGGAATGAAAAATACATATAAACAAAATATTTCACCACAAATAGCGGCAGGTTATGCTGATAGGCAGGTTGATGCAAAAAGTCAATTACCTGGGTTAGTAGATGGACGGGCATGCAGGGAAGGGGAGAGAGACAAAAAACATCCCCTTTACATCAAGAAACCACCGACAGATTGTAGCGTCTGGAAAGCCACACTAAATAGTCCCATCCATCCCGGTGGCATCTGACGTCACCGCCAGGATGCGGACGTATAGTGAGGCATTCCCCCAAATGCATGTAAACCTCGGCAAGCGGTGATGTGACGTAACGTACGTCCCACACCTTAGCATTGTGCAGGCGCCCGGGATCCAAGTGTCGGCCGCGTAAGTGGGCCCATTGCGCATGTGTCAACAGTCGGAAATGGGTACATATATGTGTTGCTCAGGCTATGAAGCCCTTGGTGCCATTTTAATGAAGGGAATAACGTCTAATATACCCATAAATTATCTCTAGATGAACAAAAAACTTGGTTAGAACAAATGTATTGTTAATTATCTCTGGTATATAGAGATACACAGGGAGATGGAATAAATACGTTTCTCCTGTGGCAATAAGGAGCCTGATAATACTAACATCAATAATGATACATTTGATGGTTGTAATCTCCATGCTGTAAAGACATGGATAAGAGTATAATTTGGGTATATATAGAGCCCCCCAAAAAAACATAAAGAGAGGTAAATAGAATAAAATATACCACTTTGCCGATAAACAACATGTACCCGGTGAAAATACAGCCTCTAGGGCTCCCATGGGTGAGTGATTGATTACTCACAGCTTTCCCATAGGTGCCCCGGGCGTCCGCATGTACCAGAAAAAAGGGGAAAAAAAAGGGGAAAACCCAGAAAGGGAGACATCCAATCATCCAATTATCAAATGTGCAAATTAAATAATGGGCAAATAATAAATAAATGCATAGGCTTGGGAAGAGAGTCCATTGCATAGTTGGGAAAAAAACACAAATAATCGTAATCATAAATTAACAAAAGTCGGTTGCAAAATATTTGCATCCATATGTAAATGTGAAAAAGGAAAATAAAAAACAATGTAAAGAATAAACAAAGAAAAATGAAAAAGAAAAACCATAAACTAGTCTAGTCCCCAGTATTTTATCTAACGTGAACTACAGAAATGGTTTAAAACCATTAAGGCCTGGATGCTTCAAAGCTGATAGATCGTGTATCCAGCGAGCCTCTCACTGTAGGAGTAGCTTGTCATAATTACCCCCTCTGTCTCCAGGGGGGATATGCTCGTGGGCATAAAAGTGCATTTTACTGCTATCGAAGTTATGATACAAGCCAATATGTCGGCTAATTGGGGTTTCCATTCTCTTCTTCTGGATCAGGGACACATGGTCCCTGATTCTACAGAAGAAGGGATGTTTGTTTTGCCAACATAGAACATCTGGCATTCACATATCATGATGTAAACAATGCCAATAGACTGGCATGTGACAGAGAAATTAGGTTTGAAGAAACGACCATTGGGAGGCATAATGCCTCATATATAAATCTACAAAACTGGCACTTATGACAAGGCCTGCTGCCCTTTCTGGATTCTGTAGATGGTTCAATTTGAGTGCCATGGTGACTATGCACCAAGGTATCTCGAAGAGATCGGGAATGCCTAAACGTGATTTCTGGGTAAGATTTAAGATGTTTGGAGACTTTTTCATCACCCATTAGAAGGTACCAATACATTTGAACTATATCTCGTACCTGTTTCTGTTGGCCAGAGAATCTAGTGATTATCCGAACCCCTGGGTCCACTTCCTTAGGTTTCACTTGATGTATAAGTAAAGACCTATTTTGATTTTTGGCTTTCCAATATGCCCTTTTTAAGCATTTGTTGCTATAGCCTCGTTGTCGTAGTCGAGACCAGAGCAATTTTTCTTCTTTTTCAAAATCTGAATCTGTGCTACAGTTCCGTCTGATTCTTAGGTATTGTCCATACGGTACATTATTAAAGAGAGGAGTAGGATGAGAGCTGGTGGCATGGAGTAATGAATTGCCAGCGGATGGCTTACGATATAGGGTGGTCCTAATGCTTCCATCCTCGTTTACTATAATTTGGACATCTAGAAAAGTTAAGTGATGTTGAAGATTTATTGATCTTAAGACTGTCCAAAAAAGAGAGGAGGGTATTTTTACTGCCATGCCAAATGAAAAAGATATCGTCGATAAAGCGTCTCCACACCGGAATATGCTCGAAATACATCTGCATGTCATCCCTATAGAAAAGCTCCCGCTCCCACCCCCCCGATACAGGTTGGCATAGGATGGGGCACACTTGGTCCCCATGGCCACCCCCTGTATCTGGAGGTAGTGGGAGCCTCCAAAAAGGAAAATGTACAAAATGAAAAGAAGCAGATCCAGAATAAATTTGTTGTACTCAACCGAACTCTCGGGATCCTCAGAAATGAAGCCCTCCACAACTTCCACCCCCCGTTGGTGGGGGATGGAGTTGTAGAGGGCCTCAACATCACGAGCCACCAGCCACGAATCGGGGGGCATAGAAATACCATCTAGTATATGGAGGAGATCCCCGGTATCCTGAAGGTAGGATGTGAGACCCTCTACATGGGGTCTTAAAAAGTCATCCACCAGTTGGCTGGCCGTTTCTGTGAGAGATCCATTCCCGGATGCTATGGGTCTACCCGGGGGCCTCTTTGTGTATCTTGGGAAGTGCATATAGGGTGGGGGTTCGGGGTGAAGTAACATTAAGGAATTCCCAGGTATTTTTGTTTATAAGGCCTTTGTGGTATGCTGTGCCTATGAGATGTTTGTATCTGGTAACCGTTAGGGTGAGATGGCTAGAGGAAACTTTACGGTACCATTGGCGATTTTGGACTATAGGCAAAACCATGGTTTCATATTGGCTTTTATCCATGATGACCAAATTTCCCCCTTTATCGGAGGGCTTGATAACAATGTCTTTATTGCATTGTAGAAGTTTAAGAGCCTCTAATTGCGAAGCGGTTAAATTCGGACAGATCCTTCCATTTGGTTTGGGTAATCTCTCTTGTGACCTGATTGGTTAAAGCCCATACATTAGGATTCCTTTGAAGGGTAGGAAAAGTATGGGATTTTGGTTATATTCCCTAGGTTGAATCTTGGTCAATGGGGGGAGGAGGAAAGGGGCGGAGGATGGAGGTGGGGAGGAGGGGGGTCCGTAGATTGCAGGAGAGAATCCGCCTCGAGTAGATCACTCTCCTCCAGACCACCCTCTTCCCACAGCTCCATCAACTTCTCCATAGCTTTGATGTCTGCAATAGTCATGCCTTCCCAAGCAGGGTTGGCCAAGGCGTGATCATTAATTGATGTGTCAGGTTTATCGTAAAGAATTTTGAACATCAATTTTCTAGAAAAAAGATTTATGTCTTTGATAAACTCAAATTGATCCACCCTTTGAACCGGGCAAAAAGTCAAACCAAGCTTTAGAATTGACACTTGTTCGGCTGAGAGGGGGTAAGAGGACAGGTTTATCACTTCAAACTGGTTCTTGGCATTTTCGGGTTTATCAAGTCTAAACTTACTGTCTTTTTTGAATCCATGACCGGTTGGGAGAATATGGGTGCTGGGCGAAAATCCGATTGTGAGAGCACAGGGTTAACATTGCTTATCTGTGTATTGGGAGACAGTGTTAAAGAGGTGTTGGTGAAAGAAGTGCTCGTGTGAACATCCGAGTGACCCGGTGCGTGAACTGATGAATTTTTGGCCGTGCTTGCTCGAATGACCATAGGGGCTTTTGTGCTCGGGGTGCGTCTTACAGTGCCTGTGGTCGCATTGTCCTTGGTGCATTTAGCTACTTCTTGAGTTCTAGTGCTTCTCATGTCTTGTGCCTGAGAGGAGGAAACAGAAGAGATAGATGAATCCGAATCATTGGGTTCACTGGTAAGTTGTTTAGAGTTGCGTACTTGATTGTTGCGCCTCTTAACTTTATTATTTCTTTGGCCCCAGTGATAAGCTTGTTTGTTGTCATAAGCTAATTTATCCCTGACATATTTTTTTTCTTTAGTTTTAAGGATCTCAGTGACATATCCCTCTAGGTTTGTTTTTAAAGCACCTTTTGAGTAGAGAAGAGGCCATCTGAGGTAATTGATTGATTGTCTTCATATAATTTCTCAATCTCCTTATCCACTGAGGTAAGTTCATTTGAATATTGTTTACAAAGGTAATAGGTGTATGTCCCAACAGTATAGGGGGAAGACTACAGATGAAAAATATATTTTAAGCGCTTTGGTAAGGCAGACAGTGGAGCAAGTTGATAAGGGGAGTATTTGGAGCACCAAGATGGCCGCCGTTCTCCAGAAACAGGCTGAAGCTGCGGACTTTCCTGAGGGTGTCAGCCGATCATGAAAACTCCACTCCGTTCAGGCCTAAAATGTCACCATACAAGTCAGCAAACGGATCCCTGGATATATAGTAGTGTACAGTTACTGCTAGGGGTGTCTGGTTCGGGAGAGATAGGCGACTGCCTTGTTACTCACTGTGCCAGGAAGATGAGATGGCAGGCTGCAAGATGGCGGCCGGCTGCGGAGGACCGCTGTTTAAGATTTCCAGGCGACTCTCCGCTGCTGTATATACAGCGCCTGTCCTCCGGAGGTACAGGGGCTGGTTAGCTGAGGTAGGGCGCTCTTTTGAGCCTCAGGATCCCGGGAGTGGAGAGCAGAATTCTCCGGATGGCCTGTAGGCCTCAAGATGGCGGTGGGCATCCGTAGTGCGGGCCCAGATGTAGGCCTAAATCAAATTTAAACAGCAAAAGTTTAGAAAGACCCCGCTAGGATTCTAGCAGAGGGGGTCCAGGAGCCGCAGCAGGTGAAACGGAGTTTCGCTGGGGTGGATTAAGGCACGGATGGCACTGGATTCTCCCTGTTTGTGCGGAGCTCAACACCAACACGTCCTCCCTTGTTCACGTCCAGACACGCCCCCCGGGGTCCCCTTCCAGATTCTGATAAGCCCCCCGCCCGCAGACCCCCGTAACCACCGGCCAGGGTTGTGGGGATGAGGCCCTTGTTCTCATCAACATGGGGACAAGGTGTTTTCGGGGGCTACCCCAAAGCACCCTCCCAATGTTGAGGGCATGTGGCCTGGTACGGTTCAGGAGGGGGGCGCTCTCTCGTCCCCCCTCTTTTCCTGCGGCCTGCCAGGTTGCGTGCTCGGATAAGGGCCTGGTATGGATTTTTGGGGGGACCCCACGCTGTTTTTTTTATTTTGGCGCGGGGTTCCCCTTAAAATCCATACGAGACCTGAAGGGTCTGGTATAGATTTTGAGGGGGACCCCACGCCATTTTTTTTTTTTTAATTTTGGCCGGGGTTCCCCTTAATATCCATACCAGACCTGAAAGACCTGAAACACGGGAAACATGCGCCCCTTTACAGGAATACTATAGACACCCCCCAGGTACGAAATTTAAAGGTATATTACAATTTTATTGTTTCACTTTAAGCATTATTAAAATCACTCCTCCCGAAAAAACGGCCGTTTTTAAAACTTTATTTTTGCATTGATCCATGTCCCCTGGGGCAGGACCCGGGTCCCCAAACACTTTTATGACAATACCATGAATATAAGCCTTTAAAATTAGCACTTTTTATTTCTCCCATAGACTAGGTGTTCCGTGGCATTCGAATTTGCAGCGCACACACCAAATTGTTTGCTGTTCGGTGAACTTGTGAACAGCCGATGTTCGAGTCGAACATGAGTTCGACTCGAACTCGAAGCTTATCCCTACTCACAAATGCCCTTAAAGAAACTAGTGCACGGAATCACATTATACGTATTAAAACACAGGGAGATGTGATGGTTAATTCATCACAGATAATTGCACAGGCTTTTAAAGAGTTCTATGAGAGTTTATATCAACTAGAGGGGACACTATCTCCAGAAAAATTACAAAGTAAAAGGGAGGCGGCTGTGGACTACCTCCAAACTTCAGGTATGCCAAAGGTGACTGAAGAAATAGCCCGCGATCTAGATGTACCAATTACACCTGAAGAGTTTCTGAGAGCTCTAAAACTTCTAAAGAGGGGTAAAGCACCGGGCCCAGATGAGTATACCCTGTCTTATTACAAGTCGTTTTCAGAGAAACTGGCTCCGAGATTCATGGCAGCTTTTAAATCACTACGTGAGGGGTAGAAAATACAGACGGAAACATTGCTTGCACAACAGTAATCCCTAAAGAAGGGAAAGATTACAACATACAGGTCTGGGGGAGAGTATGTTGAGCTGGTTCACCAATTTATATTCAGTACCGAGTCCCAGGGTTAAGATCAATGACAGAATCTCAGAGCCTTTTTCTATTCGAAATGGAACACGCCAGGGATGCCTGCTGTCGCCCATGATTTTCATTCTGGCAATGGAACCCTTTTTAAGAAGAGTGCGTGCTAATTTAAATATTAGGGGCATAACAACAAAGGGAGAGGAGCATAAGCTTGCGGCATATGCTGATGATTTAATCTTATTTATAACCTTCCCAGTCATCTCTCCTCCATCCATTTTGCTGGAGTTACGTGACTATGGGGAAATAGCAAATTTTAAAGTGAATTACAGTAAATCGGAAACAATGGGAGTAGAAATGAAGGCAGCCTTACTACATTAGATAACTATGCAGTTTGACTTCAGATGGACAGATACTATATAAGCTATCTAGGGACTAAAACACCAAAGGATCTGAGTAGAATATTCAAATTTTAACTATGCCCTGATGGGGAGACAGCTTAAACTTGATTTCCAGCAATGGAATAAGGAAGTTTTTACTTGGTTTGGGAGGACAGGTTCCTGAGGTTTATCTGGGCTGGGAAACCAGCTAGGGTCCCTAAAGAAAAGAGAGGGATTGGCTTTCCGGATCCAGTTAGATATCAGGAAGCCTCACATCTAGCTAGAGTAGTAGAGAGGAAACCATGTGCTCAAATGGAACAGGCGACAATAGATATTCCTCTAGAGGGATTGGGTTGGCTTGCCAAAACTGATATCCCAAAAGCAGTGAGGAAACATCCAAAAGTAGGCGCTACACTACGAACAGTTAAAAAGATTTTCAAAAATACGATGTTGTCATTATACCCGAGCCCTATGGTCCCAACTCTGGGTATGCCGGCTTTCCAGCCGGGTATGACAGATTCGCGATTTGAGGCCATACAGAGAAAAAAATAGGCTTATACATTTTTCAGTAGATAACCAGTTAATGACAAGAAGAGAGATGGAATCGGAGATAGTACCAGGACTAGATTTTTTCAGGATGACGCAACTGTGCACCTTAATTCAATCAAAGTTAAACATATATTTGGAAGCATAATCTAGCTTTAAGCAGCTTTGTTTAGATGGGGAATCATTGAGGCACTCCCTGTCACATTTTTATTCCATGTTAACAGAATTAGAAGCACCACAAGACCTCACCTTTATTCAGGCCTGGGAAAGGGATTTGGGGTTACATTTTCCCAAACGCAGAAGGATAGGATTTTGGGATCCACCCACAAGGCCTAAGTGGTGAGTAGGTACCAGGAGGAAGGATATAAAATCTTTACCAGATGGTATAGCACACCGTCAGTACTACAGCGGATATTTCCCCAAGTCTCAGACTTATGCTGGCGGTGTCAGGAGGAGGAGGGTACTATGTTACACATTTTTTGGGACTGTGTGAAAATTAAAGAATTTTGGAGAATGGTAGCAGAAACTGTCAGAACAATTACAGGTGTGTCCCTTGGAGAAAGTCCGGCAGCCTTTTTGCTGAATGATGTTCCTATGACCATGGAAAAATATAAAAATTAATTGTTGAAACATCTTCTCACGGCGGCAAAGGCGTGTATCCCAGTTCTGTGGAAAAGTGATATTCCCCCATCTAGAGCACAGTGGCTTGCTAGGATTACAGAAATTCAATAAATGGAAAAACTTACTATGATGTTGAAAGAACAAGATGAGAAATGTCGGAAGATATGGGCCCCCTATCTTGCATACAGGGAAGGGGGTGGAGAAGACAGATAAAGTTGTTCGGGGCGGTTGGCTTGGGGGAGTGGGGGGTTGGGGGAATGGGGGGAGGGAAGAGAGAAATGTTTTTGTTTGTTTTTTTTTTCTGTTGTTTCTGGGTATTTTTTTCTATCCCTTGAAAAGTCAGGTTTTGCTAATGAGCTGATCATAATAGATGGTATGTGTTATATAGTGAAGAATTGTAAAATAACATGTTGATGTAGGTAGATGGTAGTATCAAAGAGATGTTATAGAGAGAAGAGATATGATCTTTGTGAAATCTAATATGATTTCTGTGAAAATAAAGAATTTATAAAAAAAAAGAGGAATGCCTAGACTGCACGTGGGGGCCCGACCCATGAGAGGTGGAGACCTTGGCTGATGTTGTGAAGATGGAGAGCTCATGGAGACCAGCTGAAAGAGAAACTAGATAAGAACAGACAAGGATAAACAAAAGAGAAAAGTGAAAAGGGGAGCCCACTCGGAGCCCCGATGGGCTGAAGAGAAAAGAGTTCTCTCCGCCCCTAGTACCAACTAGTGTCATCTCAACCTCATTAAATGAGGTTAAGTTCCCACCAGGTGGGTATGGAGAATCCATATGCATCAGGTAGAGGGAGGCGCAAACAAAGCCATGCCACCACGGCCGAGACACACCAAAATGTATGTAAATTTATAAAAAACAGAAACATCTGACTGCAACTTGCTTTTAGATATATAATAATAAATCCGCCCATTCAGGATTGGGTAGGAGCTTAGGAGGGGACATGGGAGATCCAGTGTGATAGGGGGTAGATGAGGTGGGGGGGAGGGTGATAGTCAAGTTAATGGGATCAGGGAGGAGGGAAAGGGGTTGTGACTGAGGTAAGATGGGGAAGACAAAATGGTGAAGAGAACGCGTGTAGAGTTGCGTTGGAAGTCCTTTCAATTATGGGATGCTTTTAAGGTACTATAGATCCTGGTCCCAGAGTTTGGTTCCAGATAGTAAAGTGTAAAGGTTATCTTCCTGGGTCTCGGGGATCCGGTCTGGATAGTGTAGGAAACTTGGTGACTAACTGGCCAGAAAGTTATGAATTTTGAAAAAAGATCAACAATAAAACAACTTGTGAGTGTCTCAGAGAAGGATTTTATAAACGGTGGAACTCTTAGAGACTGGGCAAATCCAGTGGGGTAGGTGTAGCATTTCGGAATCTTCTTGAATTAGGGAGGTCTGCCTTCCTTAGGACACTTGAAAGTGTTCTTGTTCCACAATGGAGATATGGGGATAGACGGTGTCTGATGCTTGGTGTCTCCCGGTAGGGGGGTCAGGGGAGTGTGAGGTGGGCCAAGTGTGATAAGCCTCAAGCCCCCTTCTTGTAGGCTGGAGAAGGAGTAGGGTTTGGACTTGAAGGTGAATTTGTGCGTGAACAGGAAGTCCCACTGGTATTTGATGTCCTTTTGTGTGAGGACATTCAGCAGTGGTTTCAGGGCCCGCCGTCTTTGTATGGTGGATGGGGGGAATGTCCATAAAAATCTGCACTGGATGGTTTCGGCAAAGGAGAGGCATTTGCCTGCAAGATTTTTTCATGATCTTCTCCTTCACAGAATAGAACTGCGGTTTGATCACTACATCCTTAGGGGCTCCATCTTTCCATTGGGGTGCTCAATGGTCTGTGAGCATGGTCCAATTCCAGGATATGTGGAGGGATGCTTTGAAGGAGGTCTTTAAAGAAGTCCTCCGGGAGGCCCCTCATTCTAACGTTGTATCTTTGTGATCTGTTCTCGAGGTCATCAATCCTTGAGAGGGCTGTGTCCAGTTGGTCCTGTAAAATATGGATATGGTCAGAGTTTTGGTTGGTCATAGCAATCACTTAGACCTTCCTGATCTGCATAACCATTTTGAGTCCAGGGGTTGATTTACTAAAGGAAAATACAATGTGCACTTTGCAAAGTGCAGTTTCACTCTGCAAGAGCAGTTGCTCCAGAGCTTAGTAAATGAGCAAAAGCTCTGCTGACTTCCGTCATCCAATCATATGCAATCAAAAATGCATTTTTTTATTTTCCTTGCATGTGATTGGGTACTTTTTGCAAAGTTAAGCTTTACCTCATTTACTAAGCTCTGGAGCAACTGCACTTTGCAAAGTGCACAGTGTATTTGACTTTAGTGAATTAACCCCAGTGTGTCAGTAAATATTTAAGCTATAGATAGCCAGAAAACTAGCATTTTCTCAAGGAGACTAGCATTAGCAGCTTTCCTAATTGTCTCAATACAGGCTTCTTTCAAGGAAAGGTTTGGGAAACACACTCATCTAGACCTCCTCTAATGCTACATTCCTGTTGCATACTATGAGTAGGCAAAAAAGGACTAGGGCCTCATCCAAAAGAATACAGAGAAAAATATTAGGCCAGTATTGGGGTAAGGACCCCCATATCCTACAATGACAGACTATAACAGCCACAGAGAGTTGACATAATAGATACAATTATCAACTTTTATTATACAAATTTAAAAAATAACAAAGAGCAAGTACCCCACCAGCTTTATAATTATGCTTTACTGTAAGCTGAGGAGTTTTAAGGTGTTCATAGACATACTGGATAACTTTGCATATAGACTGTGACCAGATTTCCCACCTGGCAATTATCCAATTGAGTATTGCTGTGGAATGAAAAATCCAATCACACTGTAACTGTACCAGTCTATGTGTTGTTTGATTAAAGTTGATTTGCAGCCCCAATAATGCAAAGGTTTGGCATATTTTCAGCCAAGTACATATGACCAAAAACACTCTGCCCATGAGGCCAGGTCTTTGAGTGTATGCTCAGCCATAGAATCATTTTAAATATATTTAAGAAATGTATGTCACTCTTTTTCCTGATTCTTAGTCTATGATTTGCAAATTAGAATACACATAAGCACCATGCTAAAAGAGCTAAAAGTAATTATTGTGCAGCAAACGTATGTTAAATAACTAGCTGCAGATTTTGTTTCTCATTTATTCCCTTTCATGCAAGAAATTCCATATCAAAAGAGATTTGTTAAAGTAAATCAATGCTCAAAACACACACAGTATATAACCTTCAAGCTATAGATGGTATAATTTATCAAAACTAGGTGGTCTGTATTTTTCCTGCTGAGACTGTTAGGCTGCCACCCAGCTGATAGGAAAATTACCTACATTGGATATGCATTAAATATTAATTTTATAGAGCTGTAGAATGATGTATTACAGCCTTTTTTTATAATCCAAGGAACCCAACCAAGGTGTTAGAAAATTAATGTGAAAATATATTTATTTATTTTCATTTTGTTTTCAGTTTTGACTGTTATGGTTTCAGATTATAGAAGGTAATGAACAGGAAAATACAATGAAGTACATATATGCAATGCAAACATCCCACGTTTCAGAGACCAGTAAGAAAGACACCTTGGTAAATTATTACAATGTTTGAAGAGTTTCCGAAGTGCTACCCCAGGGCATTAGAATTTTAAAGAAAACATAGAAGTAGGTAACAGTGCTGGTTACATTTCTGATCCAATGCAATTCCTTACCTAACTATTTTCAGTCTTGAGCAAAGATTGTGACAAAAATGGGTCAGGATACTACTGTAATTTGGATGGGGTTTAAGAACATTTGTATGGTCCCCAATAACAGTGTTAGATGGTGCTTGGAATAATACTGTATATTAGCAGTTACAGTACTTTACATGTGGTAACTGCACTATATGAATGTCATATCTGTTAAGACCAGGGCTAGGAACCCCCCCCCCCCCCTCGCATTCCTTCTTTGCTGGCTCTTTAAAATAACATATTTGGGCTTATTGGGTTAGAATTGCTTAGACACTGAACTCACAAGGCAGAGTTGCTAGTTGAAACAACTATGAGACATTCTCACAATTTGTACAATAACTTAATGACATAAAACCTAGTATTTTTACAGGTTCAGATTCCATAACCCAGCAGCTACTTGGTATTATCACCCAGCAGGAGTATATCACATATTCAGCACGTCATGCTGGTGATATCATATAATCATATGTATGATGTAATAAAATTTCATTATGCTAAATTATATCATGTCACTATATAGTACATTCTATAAAGTTGCAACAGCACATAATGCCATGCCTCACCTATATATTAAATACCTGAGAAATAGTAGATGTAATAACAGCAGCAATTTATACCACCTCTGCTGCATGGAATACATTGAATAAAATGTAATACCTAAGCAGCAATTTTCTACATCTCCCATAGCTTATCACACTCTAGCATCAATGTAATGGGCTGGTGTCAGCAGGCTCTTACTAGACAGTTCAAACATGAGGTGAGGCATACCAAGTCACATCCTGTGCTCCTGACCTGAATGCAACAATGTAAAGGAAAACACTTTCGGGGAGGCTATAAAATCTATGCCTTGATAAAGGAACCTTGTGCTGTCCAGAAATATTGTTTTTTGCACATACAAGAAAAACTCATAGATTAAAGTTAACTGTATATGACAGATTGTATAGAGTGATATCTAGCATAGAATATTATAAAGAAATGTGATGTAATTGACTAACTATGCGTATAACGGTTGATTGGTTAGAGAGCTATATGGGTCTCCTATTCCCTGCTTACATGTATGACCTTGAGGAACAGCATAGTTTTAGTCTTAAATTGTTTGGAATTGTTTTGTGATTTTTACTTTTTTGGTTTTGTGTATTTTCTTTTTTCTATATGTATGTGATAAATAAAGTTTGACTAAAAAACAAAAGGGTGGCCAATCAGTAATGGCCCAAATCCTGAGGTCCTCACACAGGCTATTCAACAAGAAACCCACCCAACACAAATTTTTGACAGCAAAAGAATACTAGTCCTCTATGTCACTGAGGACAGCTTGTCACTTACCTAACATCTCAATCCACCCAAGTAAAACTCCCTTTGGGGAAGTTAAAACACACCCCTGAAAACCTGCCTCATATCCTCTTCAACCTCACCACTGGCACCCCCACCTTCCCCCTTTTTTTCATGCTCCTCCTGTGATTGGTGATGACATATAGGGACAGAGTCTGGATAAAGCAGGCCTGGGACAGCGGAAAGTCCTCTTCTTCCTCCTACTGCTGTGTTGCCAGTGTCTGGTCTATTACACCATGCAGTGCTTGCTTCAGCAGGAACACCAAAGGGATTGTGTTGCTGATTTCTGCCTGGTTGCAGCTCACCATTATGGTTGCTTCTTCAAATGGTGAAAAGAGTGGCCTATGCACTCAGGCATAAAGGGGAACTGATCTGACTTAACAGTGGTCAGTCTGTTTCCCTCAAATCCTGAAATCACAGACCCAGGCAGTTAAATGTGAGGCTATAGGCCACAAATGCAGTTTATCACTTTAATAATTAACATGAGAGTTCCCCTTTAAAGGTAGTCACTGGAATCACTAAATTACTGATACTGAAGGAGTAACAGAAAGGGTCCTGTACAATGGAGATATCCAGGATCTTCAGCTAGCCTGGCGTTGGTGCACTTGGTGTTCTGTTGAGCAGGATATACAAAGGGGTACTTGAAAGTATTCTGATATGCAAAGTGGAATGTGCACTGGTGAGGCAATGTTGCTTGTCTTTAGTTGCTTGCAGTGTCTTTAAGGATGCGCAAATGCCCGCTCACCCATCCTGCGACCTAAGGATCAAGTGACCAGTTCCCCGAAAGGCCCGACTGGCCACCTTGTAACTGGATTGGCCCATGTCCTCAGGAACACCAAGAGATATAGCTGGGATCCCTCTCAGGCTGTATGAACTCCTGGAACCATGACAGGATCAGCACACCAACCTCTGGAGCTGTGGCAGGATCAGCACACCAACCTCTGGAGCTGTGGCAGGATCAACACACTGACCTCTGGAACTGTGGCTGGATGGACCCCCTTCGTGGGTAACAGCAGCCCCTCAGATCACGTCTGTGTCTCTCTCACTGCCTGATCCACTGAGAATCTCCTCAGAACACAAAATTGAGTCTTTAGCCAGCCTTTTTGTAGTTTCCCCCTGTATACCAGTCTATGGGGCCATCTTGTGAGGGAACTGCATGTCCCAGAATCCATTGCAGCTCTTCCTGCAGTTCGGTATAGTCTCTCCCATTGGCTGCTGTAACCGTGACTTTAATTGGCTTTCTTCTACCTGCCCATAGGGGCTACAGAATCACAGCTCTGTGTATGTCAGCTCACGATACAGTAAACTCAGTCAGTGAAAAGAGGAAGAAGGGGGGGAGAAAAAAGTGACGCAGACATGACAGCCAGCTCTCTCCCCTCTTTCAGGCTGGAATCCCTGTGTACATGTAATCATCTGTATTAACGTACATGCAGCCCATCTGTGATAATGTAAGTCCTTGGCTGCAATACCCACTAAACTTACATATAGTGAGTATCAAGAGACTTTGTGTTTTGCAGCAATGCCGTGAGGAGCAGCTGGAATGCAGTGAAGTCTGCATGTGAAAGTGTGTTGCTGGCAAGTCTTAACCTCCCTGGCGGTATTCCCGAGTGTGGCTTGGGGTTAAAATTCAGTACCATTAGCGGTAACCCCGAGCCACACTCGGGATCGCATTGCAGGATCCTGGGGCGGCTTTACTTACCTTGTCCCCGGGATCCTGCGATGTCACCCGCAGTGTCCGAGGGCTCCGTCCTCCTCCGAAGCCTCTCCGTGCCAGGCTCCGTTCCCTGCGAGCGGCGCGACGCATGGGGGCGGAGCCTGGCGGCAAATTAAAAAAAAAGTAAAAATCATAATACATACAGTACTGTAATCTTACAGATTACAGTACTGTATGAAATGATTTCACATCCCTTTTGTCCCCAGTGCTTTGTCCCATGCCCTGCATGCAGTTTTACATGATATACACTGTTCTTTCTGCCTGGAAACTGGAGATTGTCCATAGCAACCAAAAAGTGTCCCTTTACGTCAAAAGTGGCTTTAGACCAGCTAGAAAACAGCGATAGTAAATTAGAACACTTGCAGAATTGAGCGATAGTGAATTGTGGGGAAATTTATTCTATTACTATTTTTTTTTTTTTTTTTTTAATTATTTATTTTTATTTATTATATTATAATTTATGTTTTTGTGTTTCAAACTTTATCATACCCGGGATATCTACTAGACTCTGGTTTGGACAGATTTAAGTGTGTTATTGTTAAGATTTACAGACCTACAATATAAAACGCCAAATTTCCATGCAAAATAATTGTACCGCTTTCAGCACCTAAAATCCGAAATAATCATACCGCCAGGGAGGTTAAAGAGACAGTACATCAAATTTCCTGAGTTAAAAGGAACTGTGTTAAAAAGTGTTGTGTGCCTGACCGCAGAGATGGGGCAGTCAAAATGCAAAAAGGAAGCAATTATTACTGAGAAGAGAGACAGAACCCTGTGGCCGGAGGGGTTGTTAACGACAAAACAAGCCCCACACTGGTGCAAGATGCATGTGGCCACAGTGGAGAAAAGGAAAAAGGAAAGCAAGTCAAGCAAGGAAAGCAGATGGGTGTAGCTGCCCGTGGCAACAAAGGGGAAATTTGTGCTGCTGACTTCATAGGTCTATGTTGCCTTCTGAACATATGGAGGACTTTTTGGATAAGTTTGCAATGATGGCTTCCTACAGAGGGTGGCCCAGAGGTTGCTGGGTTGAATTGGTGCAGCCTTTTCTGACAGAGGAGTACCAAGGAGTGTACTGCTGGATGGGTCATAACCGAGATGACTACGACAATTACCTAGAAGTAGGGATGAGCTTCGAGTTCGAGTCGAACTCATGTTCGACTCGAACATTGGCTGTTCGCAAGTTCACCGAACAGCGAACAATTTGGGGTGTTCGCGGCAAATTCGAATGCCGCGGAACACCCTTTAAAAGTCTATGGGAGAAATCAAAAGTGCTAATTTTAAAGGCTAATATGCAAGTTATTGTCATAAAAAGTGTTTGGGGACCTGGGTCCTGCCCCAGGGGACATGGATCAATGCAAAAAAAAGTTTTAAAAACGGCCGTTTTTTCAGGAGCAGTGATTTTAATAATGCTTAAAGTCAATCAATAAAAGTGTAATATCCCTTTAAATTTCGTACCTGGGGGGTGTCTATAGTATGCCTGTAAAGGGGCGCATGTTTCCTGTGTTTAGAACAGTCTGACAGCAAAATGACATTTTGAAGGAAAAAACTCATTTAAAACTACTCGCGGCTATTGCATTGCCGACAATACACATAGAAGTTCATTGATAAAAACGGCATGGGAATTCCCCAAAGGGGAACCCCGAACCAAAATTAAAAAAAAAAAATGACGTGGGAGTCCCCCTAAATTCCATACCAGGCCCTTCAGGTCTGGTATGGATATTAAGGGGAACCCCGGCCAAAATTTAAAAAAAAAAATGACGTGGGGTTCCCCCTAAATTCCATACCAGACCCTTCAGGTCTGGTATGGATTTTGAGGGGAACCCCGCGCCAAAAAAAAAAAAAAAAAACGGCGTGGGGTCCCCCCAAAAATCCATACCAGACCCTTATCCGAGCACGCAACCTGGCAGGCCGCAGGAAAAGAGGGGGGGACTAGAGTGCGGCCCCCCTCCCTCCTGAACCGTACCAGGCCACATGCCCTCAACATTGGGAGGGTGCTTTGGGGTAGCCCCCCAAAACACCTTGTCCCCATGTTGATGAGGACAAGGGCCTCATCCCCACAACCCTGGCCGGTGGTTGTGGGGGTCTGCGGGCGGAGGGCTTATCGGAATCTGGAAGCCCCCTTTAACAAGGTGACCCCCAGATCCCGGCCCCCCCCCTGTGTGAAATGGTAAGGGGGTACATAAGTACCCCTACCATTTCACGAAAAACAGAGTTAGGTACCTGGTAACTCTTTTTCTAAGAAGTCTTCCAGGGCAGCATCCGAGAGATAGGCTCCTCCTCCCTAAAACAGGAAACACATTAGTCCACCATTATAAATTTCACACTCTTACCTGTGTGCCTCAGTTATGTTAAAGCACCGAAGGAATTCCCTGTAAGCTGCAAGCTCCCCCTCTGTACCTGGTTTTTGTTGTTTCAAGGGTGGGAACTAGTGCTGCCCTGGAAGACTTCTTAGAAAAAGAGTTACCAGGTACCTAACTCTGTTTTCTCGAATCGTCTTCCAGGGCAGCATCCGAGAGGATATATCAAGCAATACTTACTAGGGTGGGGTTAGAGACTGGAGCACTTTACGACCAAATGCTTGGTCTTGGTCAGACAGCTGGTCTATGCGGTAGTGCTTAGCGAAAGTACTGAAGCTCGACCATGTCGCTGCCCTGCAGATCTGCTCCGGAGTTGCCCCTGCTTTCTCTGCGGCCGAGGTTGCCCAGGCTCTAGTTGAGTGCGCTCTGATTTCACTAGGTGGAGTGAGATTCTGTGCCTTATAGGTAATCTGTATGGCCATCCTTATCCATCTGCTGATGGTGCTTTTTGAAACTTGTTTCCCTCTGTTGATTCCTGCATAGAGGATGAAGAGGGAGGTCGTTCTACGCCATTCTTTTGTTCTTTCGAGATACGCTATGAGCGTGTTCCTTACATCAAGTTTGCTGTAAATGTTTCTTTTCCTACTATCCATGGTTGTTGGAAGTGAGGGTATGACGATGTTTTGGGTTCTGTGAAATGTAGAAGAGACCTTGGGTAGAAAGGCCGGATCTGGAGAGAGAATTATCTTGTCCAGATGTATTAGACAGTATGGTTCTATTGAAGATAGAGCTTGGATCTCACTCACTCTTCTGGCGGATACTAAGGCCAGAAGGAGCGCAGTTTTTAACGTGAGGTTTTTGTCTGAGCTGTCCTCGATAGGTTCAAACGGAGGGGAAAGAAAGCCCTTAAGTACTGTGCCCATGTCCCAGGTGGGAGTTTTGTACAATTTGGCTGGTTTGGATCTTTTAAGAGCTATGAGGAATCGTCTTATCAGCGGGTCTTCCGCTAGTCTAGTATCCATGACCGAGGAAAGTGCTGCAACCTGTACTTTCAGGGTACTTGGTGATATGTTTTTGTCTGCACCATCTTGTAGGAAGTCCAAAACTATTGGAATTATCCCACCATTGGAGATTGGTCTGTCTTCGTACCAAGAAGCAAATTTTTTCCTTATTTTCTCATAGATGGCTCTCGTTACCGGCTTTCTGCTGTTTAAGATGGTGTTGATTACTCTGTCTGACAGGCCTTTGTTCTGGAGTTTTACCCTCTCAGTAACCAAGCCGAGAGCTTCAAGATTTTGTGGTTCGGATGGTTGACTGGGCCTTGTGACAGTAGATCCGGGCGGTCCGTCAGTGTCAGCTGAGGTTGTATGCTGAGATTTTTTAAATGACTGAACCATGCTCTCTGGGGCCAGTGTGGTGCTATTAGTATCACTGTTGTTTTCTCTGCCTTGATTTTTTGGATTACTTTTGGGATTATGGCAGTTGGAGGGAATGCATAGCACAGATGCCATTTCCAGTTTTGGTTGAAAGCATCCACCCCGCTGTTGCCATCTGTAGGGTCCAGGGAGAAAAATATCGGAGATTTTGCGTTCGCCCTGGAAGCAAATAGGTCTACTTCGGGTATTCCCCACTTCTGGGTGATTTGAGTGAAGGTTGTTTGGTTTAGCGACCATTCCGTGTGTTTTATCGTTTTCCGGCTCAGGAAATCTGCCACTGTATTGTCTGTTCCTTTTAGATGAATACCGGATATCGATCTTATGTTCACTTCTGTCCACAGTAGGATAGATTGTGTCAGTCTCATCAGTTTTTGGGATTTTGTGCCCCCTTGTCTGTTTAGGTATGCGACTGTCGCTGCGTTGTCTGATTGTATCTTTACATCCTTCCCCTGTAATGCTGGCTTGAAGGTTTTTAGCGCTTCCCCCACAGCTTTCAGCTCTCTCAAGTTTGAGGAGGCTTGTGCCCATTTGGGTGTCCATTTCCCTTGCGAGAACCGCCCTTCCATGTGGGCTCCCCATCCTAGGGCGCTTGCATCGGTGGTGATGCTGACTGGATTGACTTGAGCCCATCTGCGCCCCTCGATGACCCGAAGTGGGTTGAGCCACCAGTAGAGTGTTTGTTTGACTGTGGCGGGGACGGGAATGGATTTTTCTAGGGATGCTTGCCTGCCATCCCATTGGGACAGAATGTAGTTCTGTAAGGGTCGCATGTGAATTTGTGCCCAGGTGATGGCTGGAATGGAAGACGTCATCAGTCCTAGTACGGACATTCCGTGCCTGATCGTTGTGGAATGGTTCCTTAGCAGGGACGTAATTGCTTGTGTCATTTTTACGTCTTTTTCCTTTGTTAGGAAAATTTTTGACAGTCTGGAGTCCAGCACGTATCCCAGGTACACTACTCTCTGGCTTGGGATCATTTGCGATTTCTCTGCGTTTATTAACCATCCCAGGTTTTGCAGATAGATCATACTCTTGCGCAGGTTGTTTTCTAGGATTGCTGCTGAGTCCGCAAAGAACAGGAGGTCGTCTAAGTATGGTATTATTCCAATACCCTCCTGTCTTAGACCTTTTAGCGCTTCCGCCATTATTTTTGAGAATATTCTTGGAGCTGAGGAGATTCCGAAGGGGAGAGCTGTGTACTGTAGGTGCAGCGTAGCTGCTGGCCCCTGGATTGCGAACCTTAGAAACTTTTGGTGATCCTTCCTTATGGGGACATGTAGGTAGGCATCCTGTAAGTCTAGTGTTGCCATGAATGTCTCCTGCGGTAGGATGTTCCTAATTGAATAGATAGATTCCATTCTGAATCTCTTGTATCTTATTCCTCGGTTGAGTGGTTTGAGGTTTAGTATCAGCCTTAGTTTGCCTGATGGTTTTCTTTTTGCGAAGATGTGTGAGTAGAAGCCCTTTTGTTCCTCCTCTTGGGGAACGTGACAAATCACCTTCTGATCTAATAGTTTCTGTAGGGATTCTAGAAACACCTTTGCTTGATTGCTGTCCTTGGGTAGCATGGTCGCTAAGTATTTGGTTGGGGGGCGGTTGGAGAATTCTATTGCGTAACCGTCCGCTATGGTGCGCAGTATGAATTTGTTTTCTGTTATCTCCTCCCATTGGTGGGAGAAAGCCGCCAATCTGCCCCCCACCTGAAGGCAGTCATTGTTTTTTGTTCTTTTGGGTATTAGGCTTGAGGATGAATTCACCTTTGCCTTTCTTGTTTTGTTGACCCCAGTGCTTTTTTGCCCCTGGCTTATTGAATTTCTTGAAATGCCGAAAGGGCGCCTTCCCTTGTCTCTTCTTGGTTTGAGGGAACCCCTTATTTTTTGCTGCAGTCCTATCCAGGACTGTTTCTAGTTCGGGACCAAACAGTAGGTCTCCAGTGAATGGTATGCCACATAAACGGTTCTTGGAAGGTGCATCCCCCCCCCAGGATTTTAACCACAGGGCTCTGCGGGCCAAGTTTAGTAGTGCCGTGGTCCTAGAGGATATTCTGACAGTTTCTGCTGAAGCATCTGCCAAGAAAGCTGCCGCTCTAGTTAGTGTGGGGATGGTTTTAATTAGTTCCTCCCTGGGTGTGTCGTTCTCCAATAGATCTTGCAGCTGGGTTAGCCAGATTAGCAAGGTTCGGGCTGTGCAGGTGGAAGCAATAGCCGGATTTAGGTTTGCCGCCCCTGCTTCCCATGCCCTTCCTCCTCTGAGTCTGAACAGATACCGTCTTCTGATTCAGATTGTTCAGATTCATCTGAATCCACCTCTTGTTCTGCCTGTACCTTGTTCTCCCTTGGAATGTGTGTTCCGCTGGTAGATGGGATACTGGCCTGAGCGACACTTGCTGGCGTTTCTAATTTCTCTATAGCTGAGCGTAGTGGTGCCATGGTGCTCTGAATTTCTTTCTTAAAAGAATTGAGCAGGTCTTTCAAAAATCCCTGTGATTCTTTTGCCACCATTTTGTCTAAGCATTTCTGACACAGGGGCTTTTTCCAATCTGGGGAAAGCCTGTGGCTGCATGAGGCACATGTTTTGCCTTTAGCCTTCCTTTCCTCAGGGGTCTTTGCCTGCAAGCGAGCATAGAGAACAAAAAAACCCCGTGAGTTTAGGTGGTCAAAGGAACTGCCTGTAGATAGGCAGTAAAGAGGTTAAGACAGAGATAATTCAAGAATATTCTGGCTTACCTTGGAGCTGTCCTGATTTGCAGGATCTGCAGGGCAGGGTGGGGAAGCGTCAGACATGATCAGCCACCAGGATCCTCTGCTTAGAGGCCTTTTTATCTGCTTCCTGCATAAGCTCCGGCCCCGCCCCCGGCTGACCCCGTGCAGGTTGGTGGACACACCTGCACATGCCGCTGTATTGTAGAGTAACTGTGCTGGTAGTGAAGGGTAGCATTGAACAAATTTGCTATTTGTATTCTGTTTTCTTTCTCTTTTTTTTTTTTTTTTTTTTTTTTAAACTTCCCGCCCCTAGGTGTCCCTGCTCTATCTCCGCAGTAGATAGACTACGGGAAAATGGCCGCCAACCCGGAAGCGGAACTTCCTCGGTGCCATCTTGGTACACCCCCGACTTCCTGTAGCGGCCTGTGGCGGTGAGGACGCTGCTGCGCCGCCCGGAGAGCGGTGGATTTGTTTGGGGGGACAGCCGCAGCCACCAGGGACCTAATTTAGAAGGTGCAAAACCCTCCCTGCTAGACCCTCTGCTGCTGAGGTTTTCGGCAGCGGTCGGCGGCGGCGGCGGCGGCGGGGGGGGGGGGCGCCCATCTATGCATGTATCCATCCCCCCTGGCGGGCTCCAGATTCTGCGGAAAGCCAGAGGGGAGTGCTTGCGGAAGCATACACAGGCCTAACAGCGGCATGGGGTGGGGATGACAGAGTCCTCCTGCAGCCTGGGGGGATGATTGCAGACCCCTCAGTAGGGGCGAAATCTCAGGCTTTGAGCAATGTTGCCCAGTGCTGCGCCTGCTCGCCCTCCCAAAGCCCCTTGGGCTGTATGGGATGCTGGCAGGGGGTCTCCTGCAACAAGCACAGAGACAGGTGAAAATAAAATAACAAACGTTCTTGCAGCTCCTGTGGGTCCGGAGGAAACACAAACAACTGAGGCACACAGGTAAGAGTGTGAAATTTATAATGGTGGACTAATGTGTTTCCTGTTTTAGGGAGGAGGAGCCTATCTCTCGGATGCTGCCCTGGAAGACGATTCGAGAAAAAGTGTCAAAAATGTTAAAAATGACAAGAGACAGTTTTTGACAATTCCTTTATTTAAATGCTTCTTCTTTCTTCTATCTTCCTTCATCTTCTGGTTCTTCTGGTTCTTCTGGCTCTTCTGGTTCTTCCTCCGGCGTTCTCGTCCAGCATCTCCTCCGCGGCGTCTTCTATCTTCTTCTCCTCGGACCGCTCCGCACCCATGGCATGGGGGGGAGGCTCCCGCTCTTCTCTTCTTCTTTTCTTCTCTTCTTCTCTTCTTCTTTTCTTCTTTTCTTCTCCGGGCCGCTCCGCAATCCATGCTGGCATGGAGGGAGGCTCCCGCTGTGTGACGGCGCTCCTCGTCTGACAGTTCTTAAATAACGGGGGGGCGGGGCCACCCGGTGACCCCGCCCCCCTCTGACGCACGGTGACTTGACGGGACTTCCCTGTGACGTCACGGGGAATGCCACAGGGAAGTCCCGTCAAGTCACCGTGCGTCAGAGGGGGGCGGGGTCACCGGGTGGCCCCGCCCCCCCGTTATTTAAGAACTGTCAGACGAGGAGCGCCGTCACACAGCGGGAGCCTCCCTCCATGCCAGCATGGATTGCGGAGCGGCCCGGAGAAGAAAATGAAGAAGAGAAGAAGAGAAGAAAAGAAGAAGAGAAGAGCGGGAGCCTCCCCCCCATGCCATGGGTGCGGAGCGGCCCGAGGAGAAGAAGACAGAAGACGCCGCGGAGGAGATGCTGGACGAGAACGCCGGAGGAAGAACCAGAAGAGCCAGAAGAACCAGAAGAACCAGAAGATGAAGGAAGATAGAAGAAAGAAGAAGCATTTAAATAAAGGAATTGTCAAAAACTGTCTCTTGTCATTTTTAACATTTTTTGACACTTTCTTCGTGAAATGGTAGGGGTACTTATGTACCCCCTTACCATTTCACACAGGGGGGGGGCCAGGATCTGGGGGTCACCTTGTTAAAGGGGGCTTCCAGATTCCGATAAGCCCCCCGCCCGCAGACCCCCACAACCACCGGCCAGGGTTGTGGGGATGAGGCCCTTGTCCTCATCAACATGGGGACAAGGTGTTTTGGGGGGCTACCCCAAAGCACCCTCCCAATGTTGAGGGCATGTGGCCTGGTACGGTTCAGGAGGGAGGGGGGGCCGCACTCTAGTCCCCCCCTCTTTTCCTGCGGCCTGCCAGGTTGCGTGCTCGGATAAGGGTCTGGTATGGATTTTTGGGGGGACCCCACGCCGTTTTTTTTTTTTTTTTGGCGCGGGGTTCCCCTTAAAATCCATACCAGACCTGAAGGGTCTGGTATGGAATTTAGGGGGAACCCCACGTCATTTTTTTTTTTTAATTTTGGCCGGGGTTCCCCTTAATATCCATACCAGACCTGAAGGGCCTGGTATGGAATTTAGGAGGACTCCCACGTCATTTTTTTTTTTAAATTTTGGTTCGGGGTTCCCCTTTGGGGAATTCCCATGCCGTTTTTATCAATGAACTTCTATGTGTATTGTCGGCAATGCAATAGCCGCGAGTAGTTTTAAATGAGTTTTTTCCTTCAAAATGTCATTTTGCTGTCAGACTGTTCTAAACACAGGAAACATGCGCCCCTTTACAGGCATACTATAGACACCCCCCAGCTACGAAATTTAAAGGGATATTACACTTTTATTGTTTGACTTTAAGCATTATTAAAATCACTGCTCCTGAAAAAACGGCCGTTTTTAAAACTTTTTTTTGCATTGATCCATGTCCCCTGGGGCAGGACCCAGGTCCCCAAACACTTTTTATGACAATAACTTGCATATAAGCCTTTAAAATTAGCACTTTTGATTATTCATGTTCGTGTCCCATAGACTTTAACGGTGTTCGCATGTTCGAACGAACTTTTTTCCTGTTCGCATGTTCTGGTGCGAACCGAACAGGGGGGTGTTTGGCTCATCCCTACCTAGAAGCAATCCAATCTAGAGAGCAGTGGAAAAATTCAGCGGGGAGAATGTGGTCTCCCATAGAAAATGGAGAAAGCCTGTTTGCAGAAAGGAGGTGCTACAGCATAGATGTGGCTCAAATTTTGAATGAAGATGTTTGTGCAAAAGTGTCTTCTGTTACCCCTGGCAACCATGGAGAAAATTTGGTCCAGCCTGCAGGGGGTGACAGAGAGCGCAAGAAACTGGTGGTTTCCCATTATGACTGCTTGTGTGAAGTGTCAGCCCAGGGCACAGTATCCAGCATCCTGCAAGGGGTCTAACCATATGTGTGGGTCTGCTGTTACCCCTGGCAACAGGAAACCTGTTTGGCCTACGGGGGGATGTTGGAGGGTCCAAGAAGGTTGCAATGTTGCCCCGTGTTCATGTAGGGGCATTAGCCTTTGAGAGCACAGCCAAGAAGGGACTACACCCTCAATTAAAGTTTCCAACACCTGCTACCTGGCATGGTAAGACTGTTCCTGTTTCATGTGTGAAAGAGACTGAGTTTGTGTTTAATGCCAGTGAAGTAGTGGCAAGTCCAGTGAGGGGACATGCTACCAAGAGAGACTTGCTGCTTTGTAGGGGGAAGCACAGGTTAATGTTGAACCCGCAGCAAGACTGAGAACTGATAAGGACTTTTCTTAAAGTAGTGTACTGTGTAGCAGGTAGACAAGTAGTAAAAATAAATATAATGTGTTGCTTACTAATGAGATTAAAAATGCTGATGGTGAAAATGTGGTATTGCATCCAGATATGTCAGGGGTGACCACTGAGAAATGTGTGCCCTTCCCCCCAGCAACCACGACAGATGCAGCAGAGATGTCCCTGGACGCCACACAGGAGCTCATGGTGTCTGAGCTTGGGGTTTCCCAGGACAACTGTGTCACAGCCCCGACTGACAAGTGTGTTTCACATGAGGTGAAAAGTAATGTACTAACGCAGCCTATACAAGGCAGGAATGTGGATAATGATGATGTTGACAGGTGTATTACTGACAATGTTGATGGTTTGATGGCTCCCATGGTAACCACAGGCAGTGCCGCAGAGTTGTCCCTGGATATCTCATGAGGACTCCTTGTGTTGGAGCCGGCGGTGGTCCAGGACACCTCTGATACTGCTAAGGTGGAACAAAATGGAAAAACAGCTCAAATGATGGAGCATGAATTATCACAATCTGATGTGGTTGACAGTGACTGATGCAGGATGTCTGCTGCCAAGCCACTCAGTTCACCGGTGTCTCCTTGGGCAGATGGAGTAGTGCTACAGAGTGCTGATGACTAAAGCACAGACAAGATAGACTGGGAGGGGTGGCACAGGGAAGTACTTGCAATATTTAATGAAGTGACTATGCCCTACAAGGCTATGTTGTATAATAGTGAGGTGGACACTATTGCTGCTGTGACCAATGGAGAGACTGCAGAGCCAGTAGTCACAGGTGCATTGGCTGTTGCAAAAGTAAACCCCCTCCAGTCGGAAGGATCAGATAAGGGCACCGGAGGAAGAACCAGAAGAACCAGAAGAAGAAGAAGATGGAGGAAGAAACCGAAGGAAGGTATTAGATAGAAGATAGAAGAAAGAAGATAAAAGGGGTTAAAGGGGCTTCCAGATTCCCATAAGCCCCCCACCCGCAGACCCCCACAACCACCAGGCAAGGGTTGTGGGGATTAGGCCCTTGTCCCCATCAACATGGGGACAAGGTGTTTTGGGGGCTACCCCAAAGCACCCTCCCAATGTTGAGGGCATGTGGCCTGGTACGGTTCAGGAGGGGGAGCTCTCTCTCATCCCCCCCTCTTTTCCTGCGGCCTGCCAGGTTGCTGGATAAGGGTCTGGTATGGATTTTTGTGGAGACCCCACACCATTTTTTAAAAAAATTTTGGCGTGGGGTTCCCCTTCAAATCCATACCAGACCTGAAGGGTCTGGTATAGATTTTGAGGGGGACCCCACACCATTTTTTTTTTAAATTTTGGGCGGGGTTCCCCTTAATATCCATACCAGACCTGAAGGGCCTGGTATGGAATTTAGGGGGACCCCCACGTCATTTTTTTTTATTTTATTTTGGTTCGGGGTTCCCCTGTGGGGAATTCCTATGCCGTTTTTATCAATGAACTTTTATGTGTATTGTCATACCGGCAATTCATTAATAGCCACGAGTAGTTTTAAATTACTTTTTTCCTTTGAAATGTCATTTTGCTGTCAGACAGTTCTAAACACAGGAAACATGCGCCCCTTTACAGGCATAATATAGACACCCCCCCAGGTAGGAAATTTAAAGGAATATTACACTTTTACAGTTTCACTTTAAGCATTATTAAAATCACTGCTCCTGAAAAAACTGACGCTTTTAAAACTTTTTTTTGCATTGATCCATATCCCCTGGGGCAGGACCCAGGTCCCCAAACACTTTTTATGACAATAACTTGCATATAAGCCTTTAAAATTAGCACTTTTGATTTCTCCCATAGACTTTTAGAGGGTGTTCCGCGGCTTTCGAATTTGCCGTGAACACCCCAAATTGTTCGCTGTTCAGCGAACTGGTGAACAGCCGATGTTCGAGTCAAACAACTCGAAGCTCATCCCTAATGGGCAGCCTGGTACTGTGTCATACCAATCAGTGAAGACAGGTGGTACAGGTGATCTTAAGCAATGTTGACAAAAATTGGTATTGGTTACTGCAATGTTGGTTACTTTTGTGGAAAGAGGTCTCATAGTTCTCTGCAAGAGTGCTTCCAGCGGCAGTTGTGCGTAGAAGTTGCTCAGGGGAACTACTAGAGGATTTAGAAATTACAGACATAGTGGAAGTCTCTCCATATGTTGGTGTGATGAGGTGCTTTCCTGCTGGTGCAGTCTGAGGTGCGGCTGAGCAGTGGTTACTACATGGCTCGTGTACTATTTCACCGGATAGACCTCATGTGAAGGAAGGGCCCAGAACAGACGCGGCAGTAGTGGGAATTCTTTCCATCACTTGCAAAGAGGTGCAGTTTGAGGTACCCGGAGACACTCTGACAGGAAATAACAGTGTGGGTAACTGTAATGGGAAAGTGTGTAAACCCATGTTGAATTTTGTCTCATGATGCTCTGGGTTGCTTCCTACTGATGTGGTGTATGAGAAGCACTCTAGAGCACTGTGGGACAGCTCAGAGGTATTGGTCAAGGTACCAATGGACATACAAATGGCAAGAAAACCCTCTGGCAGGACTTTAAAAGGTGATGGCTCCCAAAAATGTATATGCACACAAGAAAATGGAAAATTTATATAAGTTTACTAATACAAAATTTAAAAAGCATGGCTACAGCGAGAGTTTGTATCACAAATAGACAAACTCAATATAGTATAACCACATGAAAACATAAAAAAAACACTTAGTTTACATCACTCTTGTGCAAATGTACAGAGTGAAACTCTACACGTTTCAAGATTGTGCATCAGTCCTCTTCATCAGGAGAAAGTGGTTAAACAGTTTTATGATATCTACGATTAAAAAAATACACAGTAAGTATGAGATATATGCATACAGCTGTTAGAAAAAGCAGGCAATTCCTTAACCTACAGGCAGGCACCTAATCATTTAGATTAGATTTAAACAAAAAATATCTACTAACCAGTTATTTGGAAACAGATATTTTGAGTGCAAAGACATGGGGCAAAAAGCTAAACATAGAAGAGGAAATGGCTGCGATGAACTCCACGGTGCCCCCAAAAAAAGGATAAAGGCAGGAACGGCCAGGCAATATTGGAAATCAAAAGGGGGAGCCACAATGGGAGAAGAGGGATCAAGCCCAGTGCCAGAACATTTGTAGCAGAGATGTGGATAGCCCAAACCTATTAATCACAAAAACATAGAGTGAGGGACAAACCCAACACTGACAGAGAGGGCATAGTAAGAAAGAGGGACATAGAATATTCAAAAATTTGATGACATCCAGACTTACCTCACTTTAAAGAAAATGATCGACTGAACTTGAGATATTCAAGTTAGACGGAGGGCAGGAAGAGGGAGGGAAGGGGGAAAGACACCCCACAAAGGGGGAGGCCCCTAACCAAGGAGGAAAGACGTAATGACTGGTATGTTGATCTACAAAAAATATACAAAAAGGAAAGGAGGAAATAAAAATATGTACCTTTCAAAGAATATACATGTAATATATTAAACAAATGTACATGCTTACTTGTAGATGGCCAGTGGGAAAAAACCCAAAAGCAAAATAATCACCCAAATTAGGAGATCTTAGAATAAGGGCATAAACCTGTGATGGTATGAAAAAGAAAGCATTGAATTCGTATGTAAACAGATATCAAGATAGATATTAGTATACAGAGCATAATCGCTAAAAATAGGTATTTGAATTGGGTGATCAACAGTGCTCTTCCAAGGTTCTAGATGTATACATAAGGACAAGGGCTTAGCAAGGGTCTTATTTGGGTGAAAAAATGGTCATCAGTGTCAGGCCAGTGTCCTCACCCTCAACATCGCAGCATGAATGAGCAGCATATGAGCTGACTTTTTATACCCACTGAAAAGAGGGATGGGCCAGAAAAATAGGAGTGAGGAAGTGAATGGAGGTGGGTGAGGAAATATCGAACCCCCTTCAAATGTCACCAAACTAAAAAAAGGGGCAAGCATCGCGATGGGTTTTGCCAAACAGGTAGGCCGAGGGAGGCCCCAAGTGGTTCCCAACGGCTCCCCCGGACGGGTGGCGCGCAAAACCACTGCGTGATGGTAAGTGCCCAAGCACAACAGCCCCGACGTGTAACACCAAGACCTCGAGGTGGCAGGTCCACGAACTTCGTCCACTGGGCGGGGCAATGGAGACCCACGCCATCTGCCCACCAGTGCAGATGGACGCTAGCGTGACGGGGATGGGAATCCCATCGCATGGCAACCAGATAAAAAGGCCGGTGTGATGACGTATGCATCCAACGGCCTTTGTGCGCTGGATGAGTACTATTGAAAGCTAGGCCGAACTGCCCCATCTAGTGGGCAGAGTATAAAGCTCAGGAGTAGCCATAAAAATTACAAGAGGGAAAAGGAAAAGAACAGGGGAGCAGACAAAGCAAAACAGCATGAACTGAAACATACATTGTGTCAGATATATGTACAAAAAAGGTAAATTTACAAAAAGGAATTATCATATGGCAATATACCAAATATCCAGAAAACAAATAGCCAGTTAATTAAGCAGTGACATGTGGAAGATAATAGCAAGATAACATGAAGAAGAAGCATAGAGGGGAAAAAGAGAAAAATCTGAGGTTTACATATAAAACAGATGAATACTGACAAGAGCATACAAAAGATTTTTGTACAGGTCCAGGCAGAATATGTTGTTGACCAAAATAATAATTATCACAGGGGCTGACAAGTATATGAGATGTTCATTTCTGAAACCCCTGATTTGAAACCCCCTAAAAAGGGTCTAAATGAAACAGAATCGTTATAGCCTGGGGGGGGGAGGTGGCATTGAGACGGAATATCCACCTCTGTCTGTGCTGGAGCGGAGTCTTATTTCAGTCCCCGCCACAGATCCAAGGATGCACTCGGTCCAGGATTAGAAAAGAGAACGTGGGAAAGCGGCCCCCATGCACTATCGTGACATGTCGCCCCAAGGGGAGATCAGGGTCGCAGGTTTCCATTGCATGGATGTGTCTATAGGCCCTTTGCCAGAAATCCATCTTGGTTTTACCCACATAAAAACATGAACAGTCACAGAGAAGCAAATAAACTATGCCTTCTGTTTTACAGTTGGCATTGTGTTTTGGATGGTACCTTTCGCCATTAGGCAAAAGGGTATGGGGTTTGGTATGCATATACCTGCAATACTTACAGCCACCACATGAAAATGTACCCCATCTTTTATAGGGATCTTTGCCTGAAGAGCCTTTAAATTCACTGGACACCAAGTTGTCCTTGAAAGAGCGAGCTTTCCTGAAGGTAAAAGCTGGGGTAGTGGTGACAAAAGCACCCACAACAGGGTCCGTGGTGAGCATGTGCCAATACTTTTTCCTTGTCAAAAGAAGTTTATTGAGTATACAATGTTATAAAGATACATAAAGATACATAAAGTAAGTTTACAAGGATCTATAAAGTAAGCTCATTGTTTTACAGTAGGGTTTATATAGGTAAATATCATGAAATTTCAAATATTAAACATTGGGTTCACGTAAACCTAAATTAAAGATATATATCATTTCCTTAGTTACTTTTGTAGGTATTTAAATGATTTATACCTACTATACATATTGTTTACAAGTAGAGTGTATATAGGTCAAATAAATTCTGATAATGAGCTTTAATCGTAAGGTGGAGAAAAGGAAAGAGAAAGAAGAAAAAGGGTTGAAAGGTAGAGGTATGGTCCACAAGGTTGTCCTGCTCGTCAGTTTATTATTCTTTTTAGTTCTCTTTGAAGCCTTAGAATGGGTGTCTCTGTAAGTCATTTAATCTGTTACCATGGCAACAGGACAGAGTCATTGAAATTTGACAGGAACTGTTGTTTTATCCAAGGATACCAAAGTTTTTCAAATTTTGGAATTTGATTTTGATCGATGGCTACCATCTTAGCATGGGACATTGTATTATTCATTCTGTGAATTGTTTCTGCTAGTACCAATGTAGGAGATTTCCATGCCTTGGCCACTGTTTGTTTTGCAGCCGTTATTAGTTGGATCATAAGTTTGAATTGAGAGAGTGTTAACCATTCCGGTTTTAGATTAAGTAAAGTTAAATATGGATCTGGTTGTATTATTTTTTTAAATATTTTAGATGCAATCACGAAGACTTCTTTCCAGAAGGTTTGGATTACTGGGCACGTCCACCATATGTGTAAATATGTGCCTATTTCTGGGCATCCTCGAAAACAAAGAGTTGAGGTATTAGGTGAATATTTTGCCACTCTAGCGGGTACAAGGTACCAGCGAGTTAGGACTTTATAATTTGTCTCCAGTGCTAAGATGTTGGGTGAAGATGACTTAGATGTGAGCCATATATTAGACCAGTCCGTGTCTTCTAAAGTTCGTCCCAGGTCCTCCTCCCACCTCTGAACGTAAGAGGGTCTATTAAGATTGGCTACTCCATATAATTGATTATAAAGTGATGAAATTGTACCTTTAGCAAATGGATCTTTTGTACAGATTGATTCAAAAATGGATAATTGGGATAATGGTGTATCCCCCTTTAGGAATGGTGTATAGAAATTTTTGATTTGGAGATATCTAAATATCTCAGAGTTTGGTAGATCATATTTTTCTCTAAGCGATGGGAATGAAAGGAATGATTTAGATGTTATGAAGTCATTTAGTGTCTGAATGCCTGATGTTGTCCAAGCTTTAAAAGAATTTGGGTAGATCCATGCCGGATAAAAGGCCGGATTTCTGATAAAAGAAAGGAGAGGATTGTGTGGAGATTGTAACTGATATTTGGTTTTTAGTTTATCCCAGAGAGATAAGAAGTGTTTAGTTATGGGATTATGAATTTTAAAGCGGTCTTTAGGATCAAGCCATAATAAATTTGATATTAATAGAGGGTCATTTTCTGAAGCCTCTATAAATACCTATAATGGGATTTCCTGTTTTGCATGGTATTTGGACAGACTGGCCAAATGTGCTGCTCTGTAGTAGTTAGTAAAATTAGGGTATCCCAGGCCTCCTTTATTTTTGGGAAGATGTAGTGTGTGTATAGGTATACGTGGTTTAGAAGAGCCCCATATAAATGAAGTTGCTCTTTTTTGTACTATTCTCAAAAAATAGGAAGGAATTGGAATAGGGAGGACTCTGAATAGATAAAGCAATTTGGGTAGAATAGTCATTTTGATTGCATTAATCTTCCCTATCCAGGATAAAGGAAGTTGCGACCATTGTTTTATTAGATTTGTGATCTGTCTTAATACAGGAGGATAATTGGTTGAGAATAAGTCAGAATGAGATGCTGTTAAATGAATTCCAAGATATGGGATTGATTTTTCTGCCCATGTGAATGGGAGTGCAGCCCTAGCCGGGATCAATTCCATGTTTGTGAGTGAAATATTAAGCACTAGGCATTTCTTAGGATTAATCATAAGGCCGGATAGGGCTGCAAATCCATCAAGAGCTGGTATTAAGTTAGGACCAGAGACCTGTGGTGATGATAGAAAAAGTAATATATCGTCTGCAAATATACATAATTTGTGTGTAATACCTCCTACTTCAATGCCAGTTATAGTTTGGTTTGTTCTGATGTATTGGGCCAGGGGTTCGAGTATAAGGGCAAATAATAAGGGAGATAATGGGCAACCCTGTCGGGTACCTCTTTCGATATTAAAGGCTTCAGATTTGTATCCAGCATATTTTAGGCTTTGGGTTTATTATATAATGCTTTGATCTATGTTAAAAAGTGGGGTCCAAAACCCCATTTTTGTAATGAATATTGCATATATTGCCAGGATACTGTGTCAAATGCCCTCTTAATATCGAGAGATAGAAAACATAAAGGGATTTTCCGTTTTTTAGCAATATGTGCCAATAACACTGCCCTGCGTATATTATCGCCTGCCTGTCTATTTGGCATGAAGCCTACTTGATCTCTATGTATTAATTTTCCTATAATGCTATTGAGGCGTTTTGCTATTATTTTTGCTAATAATTTAATATCGAGGTTTAACAGAGAGATAGGCCGATAATTCACACAGGAAGTATCATCAGAAAGGGGTTTTGGGATCATACAAACAATTGCCATTAGTGTTTCTTGCCGAAAAGAATGTCCATCTAGAAGTTTGTTAAAAGTTTCAGTGAGCCTATACAGGATATTCCAATGACTAGCACAAGGCTAATCCACACATTTCTCAGCTCCATTCATTGGGCTATAGCCTTCAATTGGCGCTCCACTACGGTACCTTGGTCACAAATTCTCAACCGCATGTCGAACATCAGACTTTCTGAAAAAATTCACCACACGTTATATGACTCTATGCCTCTTTATCAAAAAAAGTGGACCCTCTGGGACACCACCTCTCTGATTTAGAAAAATTTCTATTTAATTTTCCTCACCTCCTCTCCTTAACACATACGTAATTGCCCTTCCTTCTTCCCTCCATGATAACTGGCATATTTATGACACTGTGCAATATTTAATCTGAATAACCATAACCCTTTTTTATTTCCTGTAAAACATTCACTGTTAAAGATATTTGTATGTATACCTGTACCATCATTGTAATTGTTTTATACCTTGACCTTTTGCATAATAAAAATCGTTTGTAAACAAAAAAAAAAAAAAAAAAAAAGTTTCAGTGAGAATGGGAGAGAGTATTTCTGAGAATGTTTTATAGTATAAAGCCGAGTAGCCATCTGGGCCTGGTCTTTTGTTAAGTTTTAGGTCTTTTATGGCGTTAGCAACTTCATCTATAGTTATAGGCTCATCCAAACTACTTTTTTGATTCTGAGATAACTCAGGTAAGGTTATTTTTGAGAAGAAGGATTCAGCTTCTGTAGGATTAAATTCATTGTTTGTCTTGTATAAAGTTGCGAGATGTGAGTGAAATTTATGGACTATTTTAACTGGATTACAAGTGTAAACATTTTTTGATAATTTCAAACGTATTGGTTTGAAAGATTTGTTAGTTGAATTTAATGCCCGAGCCAAATATGTACCTGGTTTGTTTGTATTCATGTAGAAATTGTGTTTGGAGCGTTTGAGGGATTTATCAACTGACTCAGTGAGAAATAGATCGTATTCCAATCTAGATTTTTCCAGATGAGATTTTGTACTCTGAGATGGATTATCTTGAAATGATATGTAGGCTGCATTAAAATTGAGTTCTAGTTTTTTTGCTAGATTTTTGCGTTCCCGTTTAAATAGTGCCATTTGTCTTTGTATTGTACCACGCAAGACAGGCTTATGAGCTTCCCACAGTGTTATTGGGGAGATGTCTGTTGTATTATTAATTGATATGTATTCCTTTAAAGCTTGTTCAATGGCCATCTGATGTAGTGGGTGTTTGAGCATTATGTCCGGTAAGTACCACGTTGGGTCATGCGCTTTTGGTATGGCTGAGGCTATAGTAGTGTATACTGCATTATGGTCAGACCACGGAATCGGAATTATATCTGATGCAATAATTTCTGGTATCATTCCTATTGTTAGAAAAATATGATCTATTCTGATGAAGGTTTGATGAGGGTGTGAGAAATAAGTGAATTTCTTTTTCATTGGGTTACTTTCTCTCCATGAATCTACCAGATTGTATTTGGAAAGAAGTTGAGAAAAAGGTAATATAGAGGTTATTTTGGATGGTGTAAAAGGTGATTTATCTAGAAATGGGAGGAGGACCTGGTTCGAATCCCCACACATTATCACTGTTCCTATTTTGTGTGTATTAATCACTTGTAATATATGTGAGAGGAATGGTGTAGGTTGTTTGTTAGGAGCGTAGTAGGAAATCACCGTGATTGCTGTATCCATTATATAACCCATGAGTATCAGGTATCTACCTTCTGGGTCTTTAATTTCTGATGATAAGGTGAATGGTGTGGATCGGTGAAATGCAATTAGAGTTCCCCTTTGCTTGGTACAGGCAGAAGTCGTGTAAATTTGTTGATAAAAAGGAGAAATATATTTTGGAGTAGAATCTTTGGTGAAGTGTGTTTCTTGGAGGCATACTATGTGAGCCTTCTTGTTATGGAAAGTACGGAAGGCTTTGGTCCTTTTTTGAGGGACATTTATTCCCTGAACATTCAGGGAAAGTATATTCAGTGGTGCCATGGCAATAGATCAAATAGTTTTGACTTACTTTTTGTTATGCAGAGCTGACTGCGTAGATCAACCTGTGTGGACTGAAGAGATGAATAAATAGAAAAGAAACCAGTGAATTCTGGAGTAAAGAGTAAACAAAAAACATATGAGATTAGATGATACATTGTATAAATTATTTTTTGCAAGTAATCACAATTTACCCGTGAAAGAGAATAAATATCTCTCTCAGGGGAATAAGTGCCTTCGTCACACTCCCACATAATATGGTTGGGAGAATGAGGAGGGCTAATGGGGGTACACGGATCTTCCGCTTACAGGAGAGAAGTGCTATGTCAAAAGACATCAAAATGATGTTTCATTAATTGGAGTGCAGAATATAGTTTTTGTTGAAATTATTTATTCCAGGGTGGTTGTATATGGTTAGTCTTGCCCTAGGCTAAATAATTCAGTTAGAAAGGTACTGTTAATAACTTTGGTATTGATGAAGATAGTTTGAATTATTTTGGGATTTTAACCCTTTTAGAGTAAACAATTACATATTTTATTCATATGCAACTGTTTAGATATGTTAACTCATAAAATTGAGGTTGTATTGCTTCAGATTAGAATAAACAAAAACATAATTCTAGGAACTAGTTAGGTAATAATATATTTGTTTTAAGAAAAGAAAGAAAAAGCTTCCATTACTTCTGGATTATTGAACATATTTGTCCTAAAAAGTAATAAATCTATTGTTATTACCTGATAATATATAACTGAACAAGAATTTCCTTATTTCACTTATATATTCTAAGGCTATATGAATCAGAAGTAATAAGAAATATAACTGGAATGTAACATGATCCCACACAGTGTGTGACTATCAGAATGCAGTTACATTCAGTTATAAATATAGGTTTTTTATAGAGAACCATCTCTTAGTATAATAAATGAAGAGATATCAGGAATTAGGATGTCAGTCCATTGAATCTTCTTGGTCCATGGATGATGTGGCATAACGGCCTCTTTTGTGAGAATGATGATTCCCATTTTGTTCTGAAATTTTCTGGGTGCTGCCTGAAGGTGAAGATGACACCATTCTTCTGCGTGTGGGAGTGTTGCTGCTTGTGGGTTCTGTCAGATTTAATTTTAAAAGGGTTTGTTGTAGTTCATCTGCTGATCTGCTTCTGTAAATTGTACCTTGGTAGTTAAATCTGACTGAAAAGGGGAAGCCCCATTGATACATAATGTTGTGGCGTTGCAGTTCCATTAGTTGGGGTTTCATGGATCGTCTTTTAGTAATAGTAAGTTGGGATAGGTCAGCAAAAATTTGATAATTGTGTCCTTGAAAATTAAGTTCCTTTTTTTCTCTTGCAGCAATTAGTATTTGTTCTTTCGTTCTGTAATAATGAAATTTTGTGATTATATCACGTGGGGGTCCATCTTTCTTTTTGGCTGTGAGGGCTCTGTGTACTCTGTCCAGTTCTAAACGTTCAATAGGGATTTCTGGCTTTAGTTCTTGTAATAGAGCAGTAATAGTAGATTGCAGGTCTGTCACAGTTTCAGGTATTCCCCTTATGCACAAGTTTGAACGTCTGGCTCTATTTTCGTAATCTTCAAGCTTAGTTTGAAGTATTAAATTCTCTTTTTTTAATTGTTCCAATTCTGTTATATTTTCTTGGGTTGTAATTTCAATTTCATCCATTTTTATTTCTAAGGCTGCGGTGCGGTTTCCCAGCTCTCTTATTTCTTTGATTAGGCTTTTTGTTATTTGGTCTGAGGTTTGTTTTAAAGCCTTATGAAGCATCTTTTCAAATTGTAATAATATTACTGGGGATGCTGAGGAGGTTTGTGGAGAAGTTTGTGAGAGGATTTGTTCTGTATCTGACTCAAATGGAGAGTCTTGCTGTGACATTTTCTGTCTGTGAGAGCGCCCTGATGCTGTATCTTGTGAGGTGACTGGAGCTGCTTCAGCTGCAGTGAGTGCCTGTGAGCTCTTTGTGAGGTGATTTTTATTTCTGCCATGGTTTCCTCCCAGTACCATATTTCCTGCCCAAACTTTCACAGTTTGTTCCCTGGGGCAAAAAGGTTCAAATGGATACCTTTTGAGCCTGCAGGCTCCGCTTTGTCCTTCTCTTCTCTCCTCAGCGGTGTGGAGCTCTAACAATGCATGTCTGCTCTGCTAGGCTCCGCCTCCTGCCCCCTGTGCCAATACTTTTTCATGATCCTTCTAATTTCTTTATGTTTATTCGAAAACTGTGTAATGATCCTAATTGGACCGGTGTCTTGATAAATAGTTTTTTTGTTAAATAGAAGATCATGATGTGAATTGATGCAGGCTCATTTAAAAGCCTTTTTTAAACAAGTGGGAGTATACTTGTGCCAAAAGTCTAGTTTTTAAGAGCATCTGCCTCCTTTTTGAACAAAATGTCATTCATACAATTATGCCTGATCCTCAAATACTGACTATGAGGTATTGAGGTAATGAGAGGTCTAGGATGGAAGCTATCAGCATGTAGAATGCAATTGCCCACTATGGGCTTGTGAAAAAGGCTGTTTGTCAGTAGGCCATCAACGTCCCCCTTATGTATCTCAACATCAAGGAAAGTGATGGAATCACTGTCATAATTCATAGTAAAATGTAAGTTGAAACTATTGTCATTGATGGACTGAAAAAAGGAATGGAGTAACTCAGAAGGGCCACTCCAGACTAGAAAAATGTCGTCTATGTATATATACCAGAGCAATATGCAATCATGGAATGCAGACAAGCTCTCTGATACAATAAATATACGTTCCCACTCCCCCAGGTACAGATTAGCATAAGATGGGGCACAACAAGTCCCCATTGCTATGCCCTGCACCTGGAGGAAGAGGGAACCATTGAAAGAGAAATAGTTATATTGTAAAATGAAATGCAGTGCATCAATGACAAAATTATTCAAAGTAGGAGGGGGCGTGTCCGGACACAGAGCAAGGAAGACGTGCTTGTGCTGAGCTCTGCACAGCCAGTGAAAATCCGTTGCCATCCTCCCTCTCTCTCACCCCGGAGATCTTCTAAACCTCCAGCATACTTCTCAGGGCATCTTATACCACAACTACAGCTACCTTTTTTATTGTGGACTCTGCCCGGCTGTGTGTACCCTGGCTTGTTTCCCTGGTCCCTGGTCACTGGGCTCGAGGCCCGCCGCCATCTTGAGGCCTGCCGGCTCCCTCACTCCTACACATTGAGATTTGGAGGTTGAGCGAGCATCCCATCTCAGCTTATCAGTAGCACACCTCCGGAGGATATTGGACAGGCCTACAGTGGGGACGAGGAGCAGCCTGTGAATTCCTGGTCGTGAGCCCCGATATACCGCGGCTTGGCATCAATCTGCGGCCTGCGGCCTACTGATTCGGCCACATCCTGCACGGCCGGCCGGCCCATAGGAAAGTCTGCGGCTTCGGCCTACACACGGAGGTCGGCGGCCATCTTGGGACTCCAGATACACCCGGCTGCTTCTGTCCCAGCTCATTTTTACACTCCCTCAACAGTGTCCACCACTGGGAATACTATGCCCTTCAACAGCTACTTGAATAATTACCTTCACAACAGACAACTGTAAGGCGCACATGCAACCTGCAAAAATGGAAGACGTCTGAGATTTAATCTATGGCCTCCGCCCGCATAACCAAATCTCCTGCTCCGCAACACTAGTTTTTCAAGCATCGGGAGACACGCCAACCTTCCAGGGAACCCCACAGCTATTCTCAAAACGGTGTATGGGTAAAATTGGAGCCCAACGAACCATATACTCAAACAAACTTCGCAGGCCACGCTCCGGCAAGCCCACTCAATGGAGAAATACCTCCGGAAGTACTCGGGAGGCAGCCATGAATCAAACGGACAATATCCCGTTGGTCAACCCCTCTCTGTTTACTGAAGACCCTCCACAGCGCCCTCACCCACCTGATCCCACCGCAATGTCACTACCCATGACAGTGGACGTTTTAGATACCAAGCTGCAGGCTCTGCTCCACAGCATCACCCATAACATCACCAGAGAAGTAAATAAGCTTGCTCACAAGCTTAGAGGTGAAATAGATCAGCTAGGTGAACGTACAGATCATTTGGAAACTAAATTCGATGACATGGTTCAATATATCCATGTCCTAGAGGAAGAAAATGCAGGCCTGAAAAATACAGTCTCACAACTACAGATGCAGCAGGAGGACCTTGAAAATAGAGAACGCCGCCAGAACCTGAATCCATACCAGATAAAGAAATTCGACCCTACCTCCTTGCTCTCTTTGTCATGTTGGTACCTCACATTCCTGACATAGAATGGCGCCTTGATAGAGCACATAGATCACTGGCTCCCAAACCTCCTCCAGGTGCTAAACCCAGGGACATCATCGCTCGTTTCCATTTTTATGAGAGCAAGGAGGCCTCGACCATTGCTACTTGAAACAGATCAAGGGTTGAATTTAAAGGCACAAAACTTCAAATTTTTAATGAATTATCACCCATCACCCTGGCTAAACGCCACGCCTTACGCCCAGTCACCTCTCACTTGCAGCAAAACCAAGTCCCTTATCGTTGGGGTTTCCCGTTCCAAATGTCGGTCATTAAAGACGGTTCACAACACTCCATGTGAGACCTGCAAGAATGTGAGACTTTTATCAAAAACCTAGGTCTCCCTCCCATACCAGATGAAGACCTGTAGACACAAATTCCGCCATCTCAACAGATGTCCACGCCTGGGAAAATCTGGACCCTGGTGCGCCAGAGGTCAAGGAAGACACCAGCCACTCCTCAAAGAGCTGCACCATTCAAAGGCCCTACCTGAAAGTGATCTATGTCATATCCTTTTATTCCCTCTTTACACATAGGTCCTATCTTTGACTTATGTGTTCTGAGACTCTGGGCTCAGAGTCAAACTTCCACACCTGAAGTGACTTGCACATATGCCTGTTTGTTACATTCCCGCACAAAACTTCCATGTTGGTGGTTCCCTGATTTTTCCCTCTTACTTTTTATAAGCTGTTCGGATCGGGCGGAGGTCTACACGACTGATTTTGTAGGCTGACATGCCCCCCATAACATGGTCTTGAATCGAGACCGTGATTTCCTGAGGCTCTCACGTTCCTCAGGCCTAATACCTAATTGGTATATATTTTTCCTTTTTTCGTTTTTGCTAGAGACCCTTTTTGGTCCTATTCTGGATCCCCCTTTTTTTTTTTCTAGACCTGAATACATTTGCTAAGTCCTTGCTTTGGTCCAAGCAAAAATTTTCTGAATTTGCTAATAAGCCCCACAGAATGTTGGTCAATAAATTAAAGCCAAGACCCACCGCCTCAATCCCTGATTTAATATTACAACCCAACGGTAAACCCACCTATTTCCCCCAACACATGTCCAAGGTCTTTGGTGATTATTACCAAAAACTCTATACCTGCTTGGCCACAGACCAAAATTCTGAATTCACTCAAGAAAAATTTGATACCTTCATTGCGTCTCTAAATCTCCCTACATTCTCCCCTGAGGAACACTTGGGACTCAATGCACCCGTATCTGCTGCAGAGGTTACTGCAGTTATAAACCAACTTCCAACCCACAGATCTCCTGGGCCCGGCAGACTTCCTTACTCATACTTTAAAAGCTTCCTATCGGTTCTAATGCCCCATGTGATAAGCCTGTTTACCTCTCTGATGTCAGGGGTTGTCCCACACTCCCAGTTCCTCCACGCCTTTATTACAGTTATCCCGAAACCGGATAAGGACTTATCATTACCAGACAATTATCGCCCCATTGCTCTCCTGAACTCTGATTATAACATTTTCACTAAAATCTTAGCTAACAGACTATCCCTACTTCTCCCCTCACTCATACATAAGGACCAGGTTGGTTTTGTTCCCACTAGACACGCAGGAGATAACACTAGAAGAACTATCGATCTGATTGACCTATTGGCTAAAACTAAGAAACCTGCGGTAGTCCTTAGTTTAGATGCCCAGAAGGCTTTTGACCGCCTGAACTGGTCATTTATGTTCACTATTTTGGCTAGATATGGATTTTCAGGCCCCTTCATACATGCCTTGAAAGCTCTTTACTCCACGCCCACTTCCCAGGTACAACTGTCTTCCCATGTCTCTCCACCATTCTCCCTAAGTAACGGTACACGACAGGGGTGTCCCTTGTCCCCTTTGCTTTTTATTCTAAGTCTGGAACCTCTGGCCGAAGCTATTCGCTCCCATCCAGACATAGGGGGAGTGGCGCTGAGACATCGGGAATACAAGTTGTCCTTATTCACTGATGATATCCTATTAACATTGACCCATCCCCATATATCACTTCTTTCTCTCCATGTAACCCTAAATCAATTTGGAAATATTTCAGGTTTTAAAATAAATCTGACCAAAACTGAAGCCTTCCCTATTAACCTTTCAACAGATATGCTCTCGACTTTACAGGAAAATTTTAAGTATCGATGGTGCCCTCACTCATTAAGGTACCTAGGTGTTCACCTGACCTCCTCATATTCCACTCTTTTTCAGTGCAATTTTCCCCCTATGTTTATAGAGATTAACAAATTATTGAAGACATGGACAAAGCTTCCTTTATCCATTCTTGGAAGGATAAATGTCCTCAAAATGTCGGTGCTCCCTAAGCTCCTCTATCTCTTTGAGACCCTTCCAGTTAAGATTCCAATGTCCCAATTAAAGCTAATCCAACAAAATTTCCTAAACTTTATATGGAATCATAAATCTCATAGGATAGCTAGCACGGTACTTTTTGCAATCCGAGCTGGTGGGGGTTTGGGAGCACCCGACATAATTAAGTATTACTATGCTTCACATCTCCGAGCCATAAACTCTTGGATGTCTAGATACGCCCCTAATAGATGGTCTGAAATAGAAATGGGCATTACAGTACCCGCACACCCATGCTACATGCTATGGCCATCCTTGGACAAATTCATCTCTCAGTTACGTAAAATCAGTTGTTATTTACACTTTCAATATGGAAAAGTTGCTCTAGTAAATATACGCTTTCATCTCCATGCTCTTCTTTAACAAATATTATTTTTAATCCAGAGATCCCTGATAGCCTTTCTTATGACGCCATGTTGCCATGGACAAAAGCCGGTATTTTTCAACTACGTCACCTGGTTAACCCAGTGACACGTAAACTCCTCACTTTCTCTGACCTACAATCTAAATATAAAATCCTGAAAAACCTTTTTTACTCTTTTCTACAAATTAAACATTTCTTTTCCACCAAAATTCCACAACTGACCCTATCCATACCTACTGAATTTGAAATGGTGTGCTCCTCCTTACGACTCTCACCTAATATCCACTATTTATAAAATCTTACATGCTGCCTCTCCCATCACAGAGCAGACTCACACATATATGCGGAAATGGTCCCATATCTTAAACAGACCTATCTTATTAAGTGAATGGAAGAATATCTAGGAAAGTGTATCTAAGATATCTAGATGTGTGACTCAGAAGGAAACAACCTATAAAATACTGATGCTCTGGTACAGGACCCCGGAATTTCTATTAAGACAGAAACTGACTACCTCTGGGCAGTGCTGGAGATGTAATTCATCTTTAGGCACCCATTTCCATATATTTTGGGAATGTCCTCTGTTCGTGCCATACTGGTCACAGATTCATGCCCCTCTGGAGAAAGTCCTAGATATCCCTGTACCCTACCAACCTATACATCTCTTACTAGGCCTGCCCCTCCCAAAAATGCCAAAAACCCTCAGGAAATTGATGGCTTTCATTTTACTAGCGGCTAAACGGGTTATACCCCAATGTTGGCTAGCAAGTAACCCCCCCCCCACTTTTGCACAATTTTTGTCAGTCATCACAGATATTCGCAGGATGGAACCTATCACAGCTATAATTGATGATTCCCTCCCTAGATTTGATGCTATATGGGGAAACTGGGACTCCTCTGAATACAACATAGAGAATCCCCAGGTAGTCCTGAGTTAAGGAGGTGAAATGACAGATTCCTTTATTGTATGGTAAAATAGTACCAATGACCACAACATTGCTATTGTTTCACCAATTGATCCTTTTATTCTTTACCATGATTAGGGATGAGCTTCGAGTTTGAGTCGAACTCATGTTCGACTCGAACATTGGCTGTTCGCAAGTTCACCGAACAGCGAACAATTTGGGGTGTTCGCGGCAAATTCGAATGCCACGGAACACCCTTTAAAAGTCTATGGGAGAAATCAAAAGTGCTAATTTTAAAGGCTAATATGCAAGTTATTGTCATAAAAAGTGTTTGGGGACCTGGGTCCTGCCCCAGGGGACATGGATCAATGCAAAAAAAGGTTTTAAAAACGGCAGTTTTTTCAGGAGCAGTGATTTTAATAATGCTTAAAGTCAATCAATAAAAGTGTAATATCCCTTTAAATTTCGTACCTGGGGGGTGTCTATAGTATGCCTGTAAAGGGGCGCATGTTTCCTGTGTTTAGAACAGTCTGACAGCAAAATGACATTTTGAAGGAAAAAACTCATTTAAAACTACCCGCGGCTATTGCATTGCCGACAATACACATAGAAGTTCATTGATAAAAACGGCATTGGAATTCCCCAAAGGGGAACCCCGAACCAAAATTAAAAAAAAAAAATGACGTGGGGGTCCCCCTAAATTCCATACCAGGCCCTTCAGGTCTGGTATGGATATTAAGGGGAACCCCGGCCAAAATTTAAAAAAAAAAAAATGACGTGGGGTTCCCCCTAAATTCCATACCAGACCCTTCAGGTCTGGTATGGATTTTAAGGGGAACCCCGCGCCAAAAAAAAAAAAAAAAAACGGCGTGGGGTCCCCCCAAAAATCCATACCAGACCCTTATCCGAGCACGCAACCTGGCAGGCCGCAGGAAAAGAGGGGGGGACGAGAGTGCGGCCCCCCTCCCTCCTGAACCATACCAGGCCACATGCCCTCAACATTGGGAGGGTGCTTTGGGGTAGCCCCCCAAAACACCTTGTCCCCATGTTGATGAGGACAAGGGCCTCATCCCCACAACCCTGGCCGGTGGTTGTGGGGGTCTGCGGGCGGGGGGCTTATAGGAATCTGGAAGCCCCCTTTAACAAGGTGACCCCCAGATCCCGGCCCCCCCCTGTGTGAAATGGTAAGGGGGTACTTATGTACCCCTACCATTTCACGAAAAAAGTGTCAAAAATGTTAAAAATGACAAGAGACAGTTTTTGACAATTCCTTTATTTAAATGCTTCTTCTATCTTCCTTCATCTTCTGGTTCTTCTGGCTCTTCTGGCTCTTCTGGTTCTTCCTCCGGCGTTCTCGTCCAGCATCTCCTCCGCGGCGTCTTCTATCTTCTTCTCCTCGGGCCGCTCCGCACCCATGGCATGGGGGGGAGGCTCCCGCTCCTCTCTTCTTCTTTTCTTCTCTTCTTCTCTTCTTCTCTTCTTCTCTTCTTCTCTTCTTCTCTTCTTCTCTTCTTCTCTTCTTCTCTTCTTCATTTTCTTCTCCGGGCCGCTCCGCAATCCATGCTGGCATGGAGGGAGGCTCCCGCTGTGTGACGGCGCTCCTCGTCTGACAGTTCTTAAATAACGGGGGGGCGGGGCCACCCGGTGATCCCGCCCCCCTCTGACGCACGGTGACTTGACGGGACTTCCCTGTGACGTCACGGGGAATGCCACAGGGAAGTCCCGTCAAGTCACCGTGCGTCAGAGGGGGGCGGGGTCACCGGGTGGCCCCGCCCCCCCGTTATTTAAGAACTGTCAGACGAGGAGCGCCGTCACACAGCGGGAGCCTCCCTCCATGCCAGCATGGATTGCGGAGCGGCCCGGAGAAGAAAATGAAGAAGAGAAGAAGAGAAGAAGAGAAGAAAAGAAGAAAAGAAGAAGAGAAGAAGAGAAGAGCGGGAGCCTCCCCCCCATGCCATGGGTGCGGAGCGGCCCGAGGAGAAGAAGACAGAAGACGCCGCGGAGGAGATGCTGGATGAGAACGCCGGAGGAAGAACCAGAAGAACCAGAAGAGCCAGAAGAACCAGAAGATGAAGGAAGATAGAAGAAAGAAGAAGCATTTAAATAAAGGAATTGTCAAAAACTGTCTCTTGTCATTTTTAACATTTTTGACACTTTTTTCGTGAAATGGTAGGGGTACTTATGTACCCCCTTACCATTTCACACAGGGGGGGGGCCGGGATCTGGGGGTCACCTTGTTAAAGGGGGCTTCCAGATTCCGATAAGCCCCCCGCCCGCAGACCCCCACAACCACCGGCCAGGGTTGTGGGGATGAGGCCCTTGTCCTCATCAACATGGGGACAAGGTGTTTTGGGGGGCTACCCCAAAGCACCCTCCCAATGTTGAGGGCATGTGGCCTGGTACGGTTCAGGAGGGAGGGGGGGCCGCACTCTCGTCCCCCCCTCTTTTCCTGCGGCCTGCCAGGTTGCGTGCTCGGATAAGGGTCTGGTATGGATTTTTGGGGGGACCCCACGCCGTTTTTTTTTTTTTTTTTTTTGGCGCGGGGTTCCCCTTAAAATCCATACCAGACCTGAAGGGTCTGGTATGGAATTTAGGGGGGACCCCACGTCATTTTTTTTTTTTTATTTTGGCCGGGGTTCCCCTTAATATCCATACCAGACCTGAAGGGCCTGGTATGGAATTTAGGAGGACTCCCACGTCATTTTTTTTTTTTAATTTTGGTTCGGGGTTCCCCTTTGGGGAATTCCCATGCCGTTTTTATCAATGAACTTCTATGTGTATTGTCAGCAATGCAATAGCCGCGAGTAGTTTTAAATGAGTTTTTTCCTTCAAAATGTCATTTTGCTGTCAGACTGTTCTAAACACAGGAAACATGCGCCCCTTTACAGGCATACTATAGACACCCCCCAGGTACGAAATTTAAAGGGATATTACACTTTTATTGTTTGACTTTAAGCATTATTAAAATCACTGCTCCTGAAAAAACGGCCATTTTTAAAACTTTTTTTTGCATTGATCCATGTCCCCTGGGGCAGGACCCAGGTCCCCAAACACTTTTTATGACAATAACTTGCATATAAGCCTTTAAAATTAGCACTTTTGATTATTCATGTTCATGTCCCATAGACTTTAACGGTGTTCGCATGTTCGAACGAACTTTTTTCCTGTTCGCATGTTCTGGTGCGAACCGAACAGGGGGGTGTTCGGCTCATCCCTAACCATGATATGTATGTAATGTCTGATAATCATCTGACACTTTATGTTATTATTCTTGATGCATAATATGCTACAAAATTTTCTTTCCTTAAGATTATATTGCTTTTGATGACTTTTCTATGTGAATGTATACTCTGTTTCTGTATACTTGAAAATACTTAATAAATAAACAATTTAAAAAAAAAAAATTATTCAAAGTACGATCATCCCTATGAATCTGTGAGATGATCCGACTAATGCAGGCCAAGCCCTGTTCATGAGGGATTGAACCATATAGTGCCTCAACATCAATGGCAACTAATAGAGCTGAAGGGGGGGACATGAAGTCCATCTATATTTTGCAACAAATGCATAGTGTCCCGTATGTAACTAGGCAGATTGAGTACGTGTTGGTATAGGTATCCGTCAACAAATCTACTCAAATTCTCCATGAGTGAACCGTTCCCTGAGATGATTGGTCTACCTGTCGGGTGTTGAAGACTTTTGTGGATTTTAGGTAACAAGTAAAACGTGCGGGTGCGTGGGAAGTCTGTGGGTATTAATTCCCAATCAGTTTTGAGTATCACATTGTTGGCATAGGCATCATCAATCAATTGATAAAATTCTTTTTGGAAGTTGGCAATTGTGGTAGTCGAAATACGACAATACCATTCTTTATTTTTAAGGATTTTTTCACACATATCAATATATTTTTGATTGTCCATAATCACAATGTTCCCACCTTTGTTGGAGGGATTCACCATGATTCTGAAGTTTGATGCCAGTGATTGAAAAGCATTACACTCACCAACAGAAAGATTATGGGATCTTCCACCCTTTACTTCTAGTCTTTTGATCTCATTGCATGTTAATTTAATAAATGCCATGACATTAGAATTGACATTAAGTGCTGGAAATTTGTCAGATTTTTTTCTTGTTAATGGGTCTCGTGGGGTAAGTGTTTATTTCGGGTTGATCCAAACGTTGGAGCAAAAGTTCCAAATTGATTCGATTGATCAGATCAGAGGGATCCTTTTCTTCCAAAAGAGCAATAAGAGAATCGATTGCCTCTTCTGAGCTACTCCATTCCTTTTTTCTGTCCACCAATGACAATAGTTTCAATTTAATTAACTGGCTATTTGTTTTCTGTAAATTTTGTATATTACCATATGTGAATTCCTTTCTTGTAAATTTACAAGATATGTACAAAATTGTACATATATCTGACACAACGTATGTTTCAATACATGCTGTTTTGCTTTTTCTGCTCCCCTGTTCTTTACCTTTTCTCTCTTGTACTTTTTATGGCTGCTCCTGAGCTTTGTGATCTGCCCACTAGATAGGGCAGTTCGGCCTGTCTTTCAATGGTTCTCATCCAGCGCATAAAGGCCGTCGGATGCGTACGTCATCATGCTGGCCTTTGTATCTGGTTTCTATGCGATGGGATTCCATTCCCCATCGTGTTGGCGTCCATCTGCGCTGGTGGGTGGATGACGTGGGTCTCCATTGCCCCACCCTCATTGGACCCACTGCCATGAGGCCTCGGCGTTACACGCTGGGTCCGTTGTGCTTGGGCACTTACCATCATGCAGCAGTTTCGCACGTCACCCGTCTGGGGGGGGGAGCCATTGGGAACCACTTGGGGCCTCCCTTGGCCTGCCTGTTTGGCAACACCCATCATGATGCTTGCCCCTTTTTTTAGATTGGTGAGATTTTAGGGGGGTTTGATATTTCTTTCCCCACCTCCATTCACTTTGTCACGTACCTGGTAGGTTGTGAGCCTGAAGTGCAGGGAAAGACCTCCCTTACAGCTCCCACTCCCGCTCCCCTGGAATGGAAACAGAGGATCAGGAGTGAAGAGTGGTATGGGTGCCTGGCAGGATCAACAGTTGCTGGAAGTACAGTAGTGGTGGCACCCTCTGGAGTCAGGAACCTGAAGACAGAAACTGGAAAGCAGGTAGGACCAGGAACCCAACAGGTCAGCAGGCCGGATAGTAGAATGCTGGACTGGAACCAGGAACAAGCAGTAGGTAGCAGGCTGGATCGCTGGGCTGGAACCAGGAACAAGCAGTAGGTAGCAGACTGGATCGCTGGGCTGGAACCAGGAACAAGCAGCAGGTAGTAGCCTGGAACGCTGGACTGGAACCAGGAACAAGCAGTAGGTAGCAGACTGGATCGCTGGACTGGAACCAGGAACAACAGCAGGTAGTAGCCTGGAACGCTGGACTGGAACCAGGAACAGGCAGTAGGTAGCAGACTGGATCGCTGGACTGGAACCAGGAACAACAGCAGGTAGTAGCCTGGAACGCTGGACTGGAACCAGGAACAAGCAGTAGGTAGCAGACTGGATCGCTGGACTGGAACCAGGAACAACAGCAGGTAGTAGCCTGGAACGCTGGACTGGAACCAGGAACAAGCAGTAGGTAGCAGACTGGATCGCTGGACTGGAACCAGGAACAACAGCAGGTAGTAGCCTGGAACTCTGGACTGGAACCAGGAACAACAGCAGGTAGTAGCCTGGAAAGCTGGACTGGAACCAGGAACAAGCAGTAGGTAGCAGACTGGATCGCTGGACTGGAACCAGGAACAACAGCAGGTAGTAGCCTGGAACGCTGGACTGGAACCAGGAACAAGCAGTAGGTAGCAGACTGGGTCGCTGGACTGGAACCAGGAACAACAGCAGGTAGTAGCCTGGAACGCTGGACTGGAACCAGGAACAACAGCAGGTAGTAGCCTGGAACGCTGGACTGGAACCAGGAACAAGCAGTAGGTAGCAGACTGGATCGCTGGACTGGAACCAGGAACAACAGCAGGTAGTAGCCTGGAACGCTGGACTGGAACCAGGAACAACAGCAGGTAGTAGCCTGGAACGCTGGACTGGAACCAGGAACAAGCAGTAGGTAGCAGACTGGATCGCTGGACTGGAACCAGGAACAAAAGCAGGTAGTAGCCTGGAACGCTGGACTGGAACCAGGAACAAGCAGTAGGTAGCAGACTGGAAGCCGGTATACACAGCGGAGGGTCAACAGGTGGTCGGTAGTGGTCGGACAGCAGAGGTACCAGGGATAATGCAGAGGGATGGTCAGGCGGATGGTGCAGGCGGATAGCAGGATGGTCAAACAGGAAGCCGGGTCAGATAACAGGATACACAGATCAGATCAGGAAACACTCACAGAACGCTGTAGAGCAGACAGCAGGGATGGAGTGTGACAGGCAGGTTTAAATAGCCCGCCTGACACCAGCGGGAGTGCGCGCGCGCGTGCCCGTGCGTGACCGCACCCGTGAACGCGCGCGCATGTGCAATGGAACCCGTGGCCGAGTTCCCGTGCGCCTGGGCCGCCGGTTACTGGCAGGATCTTCATGACACACTTCCTCCCTCCCATTTTTCTGACCCATCCCTCTATTCAGTGAGTATATAAGGTCAGCTCATACGCTGCTCATTCATGCTGCAAAGTTGAAGGTGAGGACACTGATGACCATTTTTTCACCCAAATAAGACCTCTGGTAAAGCCCTTGTCGTGGAAGAGCGCTGTTGCTCACCCATTTCAAATACCTATTTTTAGCTATTATTCTCTGTATGTGATATCTATCTCGATATTTGTTTACATACCGATTCAATGCTTTCTTTTTCATACTATCATAGGCATAGGTTTATGCCCTTATTCTAAGATCTCTTGATTTGGGTGATTATTTCGCTTTTGGGTTTTTTTTTCCCAATGGCCATCGTATCTGTGCGACAGCCATCTACAATTAAGCATGTACATTTGTTTAATATATTACATGTATATTCTTTGAAAGGTACATATTTCTATTTCCCCTTTCCCTTCCTTGGTTAGGGGGCTCCCTCTTTGTGGGGTGTCTTTCCCCCTTCCCTCCCTCTTCCTGCCCTCCGTCTAACTTGAATATCTATCTTATGTGACTGGTGCCCATCATTTTCTTATGACTGTCCTCTACAGGGTCAGATTGTAATCTAGCCTTTCACCTACAATATCTAATGTGCATACACATTTGTCATTTTTAATATTTTAGCTGCTCTGTGCGGCCGGTTTGTGTCTGTGTGCTCCACGGCCGTTGGGCCGGTGTTTTTGCCTGTTTGTCCGGGAGTTGCGAAGGGCGCTGGGCGCCCTCCCCTCCTTTTCGTCCTGGTGATGTGGGTGATTGGGCGGGCGCCACGCCTTTCAGCCCTGTGCGTGTGATGTCCTTTTGGGCATCTTCCCGCACGTGAGGCTGATATGCCAGCTTCGCCGACACACGGGGAGTCACTCCGGCGTACGGCCATGTTGTCTTTCCCCCTCTTAGTGTCTGGTGAGCGTGACGCTCAGAGGATACCGGTCGGTGATTCTGGGCTCACACCGCAATCCCCAACCACTTGGATTCCACACATATGCTAACACATCACCCACACCCACAGACCTCTGCTTTTCAGTCAGTGTGGTACACCATCAATCTTGGACCCTTTAGATAAACCAACTATTTTTCACGTGATATACATTTTTATTTTTATTTTTTTTCATACTAAATTGTTTTTGTTTTTATAACTTTGGGCATAGGCTACTCTTTGATACTTATTTTCATTTTCAGTCTCTGTTTTTTGACCAATGTTGTCATGGATACACACTATTTACCCCACTCATTTTGTCACAGAAGCCCTGTCCACCTAAGGGGGATGGTGTGTGTGGTCCTGGACTTTCCCATTGGTTTCCCTTCTCAGCTCCCGAAACAGGCTTATTCTTGCAGACCCTCGGCATGTGGGCATTATTTGATCACATTACCGGCTGTATGTATTTCCTGGCATCGCCAATTATTTCATAAACCTATCCCTCTACTCTCCCCATATGGGTGAATACACCAGATCAAATGGATCTTATATACTTTTTTATAGAACTTGGATGCTTCCCGGCTCCTGATGAGTGGATATGAGTCCACGAAATGCGTCAAGCCCACCTTGATGCATCCAACACTTTATGACAATCTTTTATTGGTTTTTATGAGATTCCTCCATATGACTTGTCTGCCATGAGGAATTATGTTGTACTACCTCGTCTGTTTATGCCAGGTTTTTGCATATATTTATTTGCTTTGTATTTTTATATATTGTTTATGCCATATTGTTTGTTGCAATCGCTGATCATTGGTTCACTAATAAACATATTAATGTTTGTACCTTTGTGAATCTGATTGGTTCCACCATTTCACACCTCATTCAAAGTCCCAACCTCCCCTTCTTTTTTCATGTTGGTAGGGATGGGGGCATGAACTTTCCCTCATGTCCCATTCAAAGTCCCATTGTTCCCTCCTTTACTAAAACAATAATAGGACATGCAACAGTGTTTTTGCATAAAGTGAGTTACTCCCTAGTAACCAAGCAAATTTCACTTTGTAATCATTTTGGAGTATGTATGCCAAAATATTATTTCTGAGTGGAGAATCTAGGCTACAGCAATATTTATCAGGGCTGTCAGAACCTCCCACTCAGGGATAAATTGAGAAATTAGTGCAAAGACATTGGGATGGCCTAATGTATGACAATATCTAGAGAACACAATCATTCATTTTCTATAACATTTATTAACATCCTTGCTACTCATATAGTTGAGAGAAGATTTTTTTTTTGTAAACAAAAGTTCAATTTTACTTTCAATGTAAAATTGAAGTACTCAACATTTTTTATATATTGGTTTAACTGTATGCATCTGGGACTTTTCCTTTATTACTTGGAATGATAATATAGTTTTGCTTTGCTTCACAGAAGAGGAGATTGGAAACATTCAATGCTATACCTTATCCCTACTCCTATTATTCCTAAGACAGCTGCTTCTTTTTTTCCACCTTATCATTCCAATGCTGCTCTAATTATCATGCAAGCACACTTTGCAAGTAGAATGCCAACTTCAAATTCTCTCCATTTATATTTTAGTTCAGAATCATTCCCAATTCATAGCCTTGCTTACCGTCCAAGCACTGACAATAAATTAACTTGCTGGTATGATATGTTAACTCTCTGAAGGTTTAAATTATAACGACTAAGATATAAATCATAAGTTTTGTTGTGTGCCTACAAAGCAACTTGAAACTATTGCACTGCAGACCAAACACAAAATATAATGCTATCATCTGAATATTTACCAGCAGATAATCATGTACAATGTATATGTATGAATAATGCTTTATTAGTTATATATTAGTTATATATTTTAAAGTTTTCCTAGCTCAAAACTAAAAAAAGTGAGGAATTAAGCATTCAATAACCCTACTCATTAATACTTAATTTTGCATTTCCAACATTACTTGTTTTAGGAAACTTAGTAGAACAATGTGAAAATTTCAGATTCTGAACTCAATATTAACCACAATCCTCTTTGTCTGATTTCAGGTTACATAGGGTCCATGTCAACACCATCACATCAGTTTAAGACATATAGTATCTCACAAAAGTGAGTACACCCCTCACATTTTTGTAAATATTTTATTATATCTTTTCATGTGACAACACTGAAGAAATGACACTTTGCTACAATGTAAAGTAGTGTACAGCTTGTATAACAGTTTAAATCTGCTGTCCCCTCAAAATAACTCAACACACCGCCATTAATGTCTAAACTGCTGGCATCAAAAGTGAGTACTTTGAAGACGTCTACTAATGACGAAACATGTAGGGCGTGGCTACGTTGTAAGCCGTCACGATTGCCCCATGTTATGCACGGGTTATTACGATTTTTATATGCCGGCTTGTTTTTAATTGTATTTTCACCTCACGGAGCGTGCACTCTCCGTTGCGGTCTGTACTTTTATTTAATAAATTCCGAAACTTTTTACACTATTGGAGCTCCGCTCTTTTGTTTTTTCCTTTGCCACACTGGGAGCAAGAGAGCTTTCCTTCCCCCCCTCTCCAGGCGTTTCACTTGGACCAGCCCGGATCGGAGACAACATTCCTAACAGCTGCTGGGGAGATCTTCTCATTACATGGTCCCTGCAGAGGGCAAAAATCTGCATGCCTGATAGACCCTGCCAAGGAGGGGGTCCAACACGGAGGGTAAGAGTCCACCTTTATCACTTTCTCACTTATTGGAGTCACCGCCAGTGGATTTGCACCATCCTGCACATCTCTCTCCTTTGTCAATCCACTCATAGGGGGATTAGTTGCTGCTGAGCTGTATAGTGGATGGAAGCTTTTTTTCACTGATGAACTTTTTATATTTGAACCCATGGACTGAGTTTGTTTGATTTTCAGATTTTCACGCTATTAATATCATTGTATTTCACATGTACACATTTTTTGTTTCTTCTTTTTATTTGAGTTTTTATGTTTTGCACTTATATATTTTTACCACTCATGGAGTCATTTACTTGCTCTCAGTAGATTGTGGTTTTTACTACTACCCACATGTATTCACATCTATGTGTGTATTTTCATATAATTAGCGCACTTTATTTATTTTTTATTTTTCATGGTATACACAGATATTGGTGTATTTTGTGTGCAGCTTTTACCTTTGACCTTTTTTGCTCTGCAGCGCAGTTTTTCTTTTTATTTTTGAAAAGTGAGTACACCCCTAAGTGAAAATTTCCAAATTGGGCCCAATTAACTGTTTTCCCTCCCCGGTGTGACTCATTAGTGTTAAAAGGTCTCAGATGTGAATGTGAAGCAGGTGTGTTAAATTTGGTGTTATCGCTCTCACTCTCTCATACTGATCACTGGAAGTTCAATATGGCACCTCATGGCAAAGAACTTTCTGAGGATCTGAAAAAAAGAATTGTTGCTCTACATAAAGATGGCCTAGGCTATAAGAAGATTGCCAAGACCCTGAAACAAAGCTGCAGCATGGTGGCCAAGACCATACAGCGGTTTAACAGGACATGTTCCACTCAGAACAGGCCTCGTCGTGGTCGACAAAAGAAGTTGAGTGCACGTGCTCAGCATCAAATCCAGAGATTGTCTTTGGGAAATAGACATATGAGTGCTGGCAGCATTGCTGCAGAGGTTGAAGGGGTGGGGGGTCAGCCTGTCAGTCAGACCATACGCCACACACTGCATCAAATTGGTCTGCATGGCTGTCATCCTAGAAGGAAGCCTCTTCTAAAGATGATGCACAAGAAAGCCTGCAAACAGTTTGCTGAAGAAAAGCAGACCACAAGACATGGATTACTGGAACCATGTCCTATGGTCTGTTGAGACCAAGATAAACTTATTTGGTTCAGATGGTGTCAAGCATGTGTGGCAGCAACCAGGGAAGAGTACAAAGACAAGTGTGTCTTGCCTACAGTCAAGCATGGTGGTGGGAGTGTCATGGTCTGGGGCTGGATGAGTGCTGCCAGCACTGGGGAGCTACAGTTCATTGAGGGAACCATGAATGCAAATATGTACTGTGACATACTGAAACAGAGCATGATCCCCTCCCTTCAGAGACTGGGCTGCAGGGCAGTATTCCAACATGATAATGACCCCAAACACACCTCCAAGACAACCACTGCCTTGCTAAAGAAGCTGAGGGTAAAGGTGATGGACTGTCCAAGCATGTCTCCAGACCTAAACCCTATTGACCATCTGTGGGCATCTGTAGGGCATCCTCAAATGGAAGGTGGAGGAGTGTAAGGGCTCTAACATCCACCAGCTCTGTGATGTCGTCATGAAGGAGTGGAAGAGGACTCCAGGGGCAACCTGTGAAGCTCTGGTGAACTCCATGCCCAAGAGGGTTAAGGCAGTGCTGGAAAATAATGGTGGCCACACAAAATATTGACACTTTGGGCCCAATTTGGACATTTTCACTTAGGGGTGTACTCACTTTTGTTGCCAGCGGTTTAGACAATAATGGCTGTGTGTTGAGTTATTTTGAGGGGACAGCAAATTTATACTGTTATACAAGCTGTACACTCACCACTTTACATTGTAGCAAAGTGTCATTTCTTCAGTGTTGTCACATGAAAAGATATAATAAAATATTTACAAAAATGTCAGGGGTGTACTAACTTTTGTGAGATACTGTATATGAGATCATTATTAATTCATTGATAGGTGCATTTGACCTGTGGTTGATTTTCTTCTGACCGGAATTTGACTTACTTCATGTATGCAGGAATGCAAAGTTTGTCTGAAGCAAACAAAATCTTGTCAAGATACAGTACACCCATATTTAAAACCCACCAAATCTTACAGCTGTGTTTACACGCTTACTGCATGCATTATCAAGGCAACTGTTTCTACCATTCCCACCAATTTAAACTGCTAATTTCTATGGTTACATAACAGTTTAGTAACTGCTTGGTCCAGCCATGGGAGACTGTATCTGAAGAACCTTCAGAGTGAATAAGAAGTCGGAAGTTATCACCGTAAACTTTCTAACCGTTGAGAGAGGGACATGTAATTGTAGCACCACTGCTGTAAGTTTAAGACAAGCATTTTTCCTGTGTTTCAAGTCTTTGTATCTTATATACTGTACAATCCTCTTTTTGTTAGTATTTACACAATAATAGAGCTTACAAAATTTGAAATCTGAATTTACTACTATTTATTAACTATAATCATATATATATATATATGCGTGTATATGCATCTATACTGTTATACCTTTATATATATATATATATATATATATACTATATATATATATATATATATATAGAGAGAGAGAGAGAGAGAGAGAAGAGAGAGAGAGAGAGAGAGAGAGAGAGAGAGAGAGAGAGAGAGAGAGAGAGAGAGAGAGGAGAGAGAGAGAGAGAGAGAGAGAGAGAGAGGAGAGAGGAGACGAGAGAGAGAGAGAGAGAGAGAGAGCTTTTTTTTTCTGGTGGAACTTGCAGGTAGGGCATTCCAGCACCTCCGCCAAAGGACACAATGAGCAGACTGAATCCTCCTTTTTTTGGCGCCAGTCATAGCTGTGTGGAAGAGCTGTGCTGCAGTGTCCTAGCCTGTCCTGAGACTCCTGACTGCTCACTGTCTGAGACTAAGTACATTGCTTTTGGTAAATAATTCATTGTCAGTGTTTCTGGATGGGAGCTGTCTAATAACACTGCTTGGATATGGGGGCTGCCCAGCTGACTATTAATGCTGCCGCGATAAGGGGATGTCTATTAATGTGGCCTGAATATAGGGGCGTCTCTTGCTGGATATGGGGGATGTCTCTTGCTGGATATGGGGGATGTCTCTAGCTGGATATGGGGATGTCTCTAGCTGGATATAGGGGATGTCTCTTTCTGGTATGTGGGGGCTGCCCTTTTTCTGAATATGATGAATGTCTCTTACTGGATATGAGGCTGTCTCTTGTTGGATATGGGGATTTCTCTTGCTGGATATGCGGAAAGTCTCTTTCTGGATATGAGGGCTGTCTCTTGCTGGATACGGGGGGCTGTGTATTTTTGCCATAAAAATTACTTGTTTATACCCCCGAAATTATACTTGGTTCCCTGTAAAGGGGGCAGTGCTGGGAGGTGTGTAGGGATGGAGACAAGGAGTGGTTCTAGGAGTGGGTAGAGGGTGGAGACAGGTGTGACCTAGGGGAGATTGGTGAGTTCCTGAACCTTTTCCCAAAAAAAGATACACTATATCAGCCCCCAAAATTTCCACTCGCCTGCTCGCATTTGGCAAGTGGAAATTAGTTGAGGGTGAGTGTGGAGCAAGGGCCGACTAGGCCGACATTTTCCTGGCTGATCACTTCTGGCATCTGATGCTCTGTAAAAAGGGCTGCGCTGCTTCTGCCAGAAGGGATTAGCCAGGAAACTGTAAGGAGGATTGCCGGCCAGATCACACAGAGGGGGATCTCCTGCTGTGACACAATTTGTATATAAAATACTGGCCGCTGTCAAACAAAGTCTCGCCTCCTGGATCGGCTTTTATGATAGACAGCGGCCGGCACTTCATTTAAAAAGCTGTGTCACAGTAGGAGATTCCAACTCTGTGTGATCTGGCCGGCAATTCTCCCGATTCCTCCCTGTCATCCCTGTTGCATTGATGGACACTGATGAGGTTGCATTGATGGGTACTGATAGGCTGCATTGACGGGCACTGACGAGGCTGCACTAATGGGCACTGATGGGGCAGCATTGATAGGCACTGATGAGGCTGTACTTTTGGACAATGATAGGCTGTAGTGATGGTACTGATAGGATGCATTGATGGGCATTGATGAGGCTGCACTTATGGGCACTGATAGGCTGTATTGATGGGCACTAGGCTTCATTGATGGGCATTGATAAGCACTGATGAGGCTGCACTGATGGGCACTGATAGGCTATACTGATGGACATTGATGATGCTGCACTAATGGGCACTGATAAAGCTACACTGATGGGCACTGATATGCTGCATTGATGGGCAGCTTGTTTCAGCTTGAGAGTCAGATGATGCTTAATCTGTATGGAATGCTACATTAAACAGGAGGCCA